>NW_020955215.1:2569826-2793736 GCF_003031625.1 Empidonax traillii
AAGCCTTTGCTTCTCTTTTCTCATGCAGATGAATGGATCAGGAATTTAGCCACTTGTTTCTAAAAGCAGACACACATTTCCATGTTCCGTCCACATATTTATTAAACTAACAAGTTTAATGCATATGTAAAATGCGTTTGGACACTGTATTTCAAATCAATAGAATAATTTGAGTCATCAGCTTTGTAGATGCATAATTACATATTACTTCCTGGGATTTTTAAAATATTCTTATTTATAATAAACTGCTCTTTAATTAAAACTGGCATTTGGGATCCAGTTTCTTTAGGGTTTTGCGTATGTAAATCTGGGCCCTAATTTTTATATATTCATTAATATCTTTGAGCTTTCCTTACTCCACACCCATCCTCTGCTCCAAAGCTGGTTTGAGAGTACAGAGCAGGATTGTGGCCCTGTTGAACTCAGGAGATCAAACCACCATTAAATCCAATTTATTTTAGTAGAACCAGGGAAGATTTTGCACCAACACTGCCAGGACACTTTAGTCTTGACTGAACGATATTTTTTCCATCTCTGAATTTTCTGTTCTTAAGTTAATTACAGCAAATATGTTGGGGTATGGATAAGAATTGTCCTGCCTCTTCAGCTTCTTTGAGGTGGAAACAAGATACATTTTCCTTAAACTCATTTATTTTTGCTCGTTTTTCTATTCCTCTTTGAATGCCCAGCACTTTGGTATTCAAATTTGTCACCTTACAAAGCTGTGGTTCTGCTGAGACCCTCTGGTCCCCCAACAGCAGCAGGACATTGAAGGATTTGAGCTGTGATCTCCAAGCAGCTGCAACCCCCTGCTCTAACCCCCCTCATTTCCACCTCAGCCACGGTTTCCTCAGCCCTACATTTCCTCCAGGTAGGACTTGATTTCCAAAAGACCTGGGTTTTGTCTGCTCAATCTCTTTCTTCAGTTTATTTTGCCCCAGTAAGAGGCTGTAAGGCCAGCACTGGCTTGTCCTTTCCCATAGGATGGTCCCACTGGGAGCCCCCAGCCCTCAGCTCCCGGGACCACTGCTCATGTGTAACCTGCCAGCTGTGGGGACAGGCTGTTATTCCGGTGGGAAGACGGGAGCCACAGCTTTGCTCTCCCAGACAATGACTGCTGGCTCCTTCAGCACATTGTTCTGTGCTGGCAGGAACAAACTAAGGCTTGGTCTTTGCTCCAGGAAATTCCCTGTCCTCCCTTGACGGGGTATCTGGCTGCACCAAGAGCCTTTCTGCTCCCACAGCAGTGGATCTCAACACCCATGTACAGGACTGGTGTCCTGGGGTGGTTTTTTATTTTAGGACTGACTTGGGAAGCTTGTCCATAGAAAATGAATAAGTAATTAAATAATTAACAATGAAATATTTTCCAGCTGGATAGCTGGAACACCTCCATACTCTGGCCAGGGTTTGGAAAGTTGATGGGGTGATGGGACATCAATCTGTGTCTTCCCTTATCCCTCTTAAAACTCTCCATGAGTTTTGGGAAGCTATGGGCATTTGGCAAAAGATGGTGGTGGTGGCTCTGGAATGAGCCTGCTCTGGTGTCCTGTGTTCTCCAAGTGGGATGTCTGTATGAGCAGGACCAGACTCTCCCAGTAAGGCTGTGGGGCCAGGGGAAGCTGTGTCACTGGACACCAGAGCCATAGAAGAGAGGCTTTCTCTTTTTGGAGTGTGCTTGCTGAGACAGCCTGGAGGAAAAAAAACAGAGCAGGGAATCAAATAGAAAATCTGTATGTTTGGTGGAGGAGGGAAAGTTGGAGTGAAGGCAGCCTGGAAAACTGTGGGGTGTTCTGTAGCCTGAGAGGGGAAAGGGGGGTGATAAGGTCTGGGACAGTGCCAGGAGAACAGGAGGAGGCAGAGACCGTGGAAAGCAGCTGGGAAGAAGCCTGCTTTGCGGGAGGAAATGTTATTATTAGTGCTCAGTTTCCTGAACAAAAGATTCTTGTCTATTTAAATACTTCAGCTTCACAGAGCTGCAGTTCTCCAGACACAATAAAATTTGCCTTTTCTCCCTGTCATTGTCATTTTCCGCTTGCAGCAGGTGGTTAAGGCTCCTGTGCTGTGGAGTAAATAATTTCAGGCTGCTGTGTGGGCTTGCTATGGTCTGGAAACAGAGAGGGCAAGCCCTGGGAATGAGAGGTTTGTCTCTTGTGTCTGCCTGCATCTGTTCTTGGAGATGCTGCTCTTAAACACCAGTGCAGATGCTGCTGGTTTAGAGACAAAGATCTATCAGATTTGAATAAAATTAATAAAAGCATAAAAATTCATTAAAAAGTTAAACATCTGGATATAAACTGCTCTTAAGAAACCTTCTGGGCCATTCTCAGTCTTCCTCAACCAACCATGGCAGGTTTTATGCTCCAGCAGCATCATGCAGAACCTCACTAATTCGAAATAATCTCAACTAATGGTTAATTTGAATTATCCTTTCCATCCAGGGATGTGCAAAGAACACACAGAAGTTGAAGTTGCTGCTGTGTGAGGAAGAGAGCAGGTTCTGTGCAAGGTGGTGCTCACACTTGTGCTAGAGCCATCCTTTGGTGAGTGAGGTGCTGCCATGACCCTGCTGTCTCCATGTGCTCTTCTCCACGTGCTTCAGCAGGTCAGACTGTTTCCCACAGAAATTCCAGATCATTTATGTTATAGGTAAGAAGTGCTTTTTCTATCTGTCTTGAAATTTTAAAATCTGATAGCAATAGTAATTTAATAGGAATTTACTTTGTAGAATCGCAACTTTTTTTTTTTTCCTATATCCCAGTAGCTTGAGTTTAATGTCAGATCTATCCCTACAGTGATAGAAATGTATTCAGTGCCCCATGCAATGGCCCAGAATACCATTCAATCCCTGTACAGGCCACCAAAAAATATGTGATGGTTCGGACTTGGCTCCTTGCCAAATGCTCAAAGCCCAGCAGCAGCCTCCCTCCTCCTTCCCCCTTCCCCTAGGGCAAAGGGAAAAAAAAACTATGCAAATTGAAGAACCCAAAAAAAATCAAGTAAGTTATATAAAAAATATATTTTATGTATATTACAGTTAAGATGCTATGTACACAGTAAACGGGAATCCAAACACCCCCCGAAGGGATAGGGAAAGGGGAAAAAGGGACAAAAGGAAATAAAAAGGGACACTGAATAGATATGTGCAATCAAACCTGAGAACTAGTAAAATAACTAGTAAAATAAATTTCACCACGTCCCTTAGAAAGCAGGATTAGCAGACACTGCCAGCACTCTCCAAGCTTCCACGTGGCAGGTCAGTGGATGCTGCAGGCCTCAGCCTTAGATAAGCAAGACCAACGCAGGGACTCACTGTTCCCGAACTTCGCCGGAAGAGAAAAAGAGAAGGCCTCTCCTCCCTTCTTATTTATACCATGATTTACGTAAAAATCATATGGAATACTGGGAACACTGCCCCTTCCTTAGTTACAACCTGATCACCAAGGAAGGCCTGGATTAAAACCACCACAAAATGGAACTTTTTTTCCATAAAAAGATTGGAAATGTCTCACTCTGCTCACTTCCTGATTATAATTGTTCCTTGTTCCAAGCCCTGCAAGACTTTGAAAAGTCAGCCTTCCTGAATGTATGACAAATATAAAAATATCAGAGAATTGTGGTATATCCTGAGTTGGAAGGGACCCACAAGGATCAGTGAGTCCAGCTCCTGGACTAGATATAAATATATATTCATATTGAAGTTACTACACGAGTGCAGATGTACTTAGTGCAGTCTGACAGTGCTGCAGTGGGACTGGTGGCTGTCACGAAGGACACACAGGATGCACAGCTGCTAAACCACTAAAAGCACGTCCTGTCCGTCTCAGTGGGGAGAGTTTCTGCATTGGGATTCTGGAAAACTGAATAATTCACTCGTGGTGAATGAATAGATGAAACCAACCTACAGTCATTCCAGTCAGATATATTTTTTAATCAGAGAGTTTCAGAAGATGACAACAGTCATTCTTTGAACGCTGAGTACGTGGGGATGAGCTGTCAGTGTTTTATGGGCATGAATTTCGTTAGGTAATTTTTTTCAGGGTAGGTAAAACCCCAGCCATGTGTGGCCCTCAGCCTCATGAGTGACGTGTCAGCCCTAGCAATTAGTACTTCTACTTCACAGCAGCTTGCACAGCTCTGTGCCTGACTTGTGCTTCTGCAACAAGCTCGATCCAGCACTGCCCCCAGCCCTGCAAAGCTCCGAGCACGGCGCTGCTGCTCCCCTTGCCCTGGAGGTTCTACTCCCAGCCAGGACCGACCTCCTCTCTCCTGTGAGGATGAGTGAATGACTCTGCCTCCTTGTTCCAGCAGTCCCAGCTTTGCCAGGAGGTAGGGAAGGAGTAACTTTTGACACAGGAGTATGTTCTGTGAGTGCTGAGGTAACTCAGGGCAGGCAGTAGCTGCTGTTGGAGCCGATGGCAGGGCTGGGAAGCAGAGGAGTGTTCAGGCTGTCAGCAGTTCCCTGGCTTCCCTCTGGCTGGGAGCACAGGAGCTCTCAGTCTCCGGCCAAGGAACACCGCCCCTGGGCCCTTATCTCTCCGGAAAGTGCAGTGGTGAGATGTTCTGTGCAGCGTTGTAATTCTCCTGACACTCCTCAGGCGGGGCTCTGGCACACTCTGTTTTCCCTCATGCTACAGCCAAGCTTGCATGGCTGGAGCTCTGGGAATGTGGAGATGCCTGGGTGAGCTGTGCCTCTGTCCCTCACCTGGGGAGGTGACAGCTGCCACAGCTGCCTGTCCTGGGGCAAGGACAGGTATTCAGGAACTCCTGCCAGGTTGTTTGGCTGTGGATAAAAACAGGCAGCAGGCTCCATGTAGCCAAGAACATGTCCATAGGCAGGAGAAGTGACCAGATGAGCGGGAGAACTCATGCCAGAGCTTGCCCATGGTAGTAGGAGCCCAAGGGATAAAGGACTTTGTTTGCCCTCCAGGCCAGCTCTGCCTCTCGCCGCTCCAGGGCAGCTGGTGGCCATGGGGACAGCGGTGGCTCCCGAGTGGCTGCTGAGTGCATGTTGGCCCTGGTGATGCGTTGAACTGCTCGAGCAAATCATCCTAAAATAGACTTCATATGTGATGCAGAAGAACCCAAGCAAAACACAAAGCTCAGCCAAACCCAAATTTATGCTTGTGGTTACTGAAGCTTGTGAGATCAATTTTTTGTTTACTTAAAACTGATTTCAAAGAGGTTGTTTTTTTTTTCTTTTAATTCTTATTCTTGATCGTTGGGTTGGGGGATGGTCATGGCACTGCTTCAGCTGGGGCTGAACATCATGCAGTCATCAGAGAGATGCTCTGTCCCAAAATGCACAGAATTAAGGTCCTGGTGAGGTGGTGACTTGGGGAAACACAGGGCCTGTGGTTGCTGCTACACTGGCACATCCCAGCAGTCACCCACAGAGAATACCCACCTGAGAGATTCTCTTATTTTCATGAAAACCTGGAAAAGTAGAGCTTTTTTTTATTTCTAACTTGTAAAATGAGTAAAGTTATCAAGTGTTAAAAGCACCAGTTCAGTTAAAAAAAAAAGGGGGTGGAGGGGAACAAAAATAAGAGAAAAAATAGCTGAGAAACAAAAAAACCCTCCAAATCCCACAAAGCCTCTGTGGAGCTGGTAGAAGCCAGAGCACAATAATAGCAGTGCTGGCTGATTCCATCTCCCATGTGATCCCACAAGTTGGGCTTACCCCAGCGGGACAGGAAAGCCTAGAAAGTCCAAACTGCCATATTTCAGGACAAACCATATAGAAAATAAACACATGAGATAAATAAAACACTGCCAGGAAATGATGACTTGTGGGACAGAGACCTGAGGTGATGCTGGTTGCAGCTCCCGGCTCATGATGCCAGGGGCACTGCCCAGCCTGGCCAAGGCAGGGAAGCAAGGGAAACATACACCTACTTTATTTTTTCAGGAATCTCTGGCTGTGTGGCCCCTGTTTCAGCAGAGAATTCCTGCCCCTTCAGCATCTGAACTGGCCAAATCCCTGCGGAGTCAGAGCCAGCAGCTCTGTGTGACCAGGACCCATCGTCCCTTTAGCAGTGATGTGGTGAGTGTATCCCGGTGCCAAGTCCAGATGGAGTTGTTCCCCAGGCAGATTCCTTCCTCTGGGTCCTTTTATTTATTCTTTTCTTCTTCTTGTCATCACTTACTTATTTGCATATTTGTCAGCATTAGGGGTGGCGTCCCAGTGGCAGTTTGTGTTGGCTTTCCAGGGCTGCTTGGGGTTCCTGTGCTGGGGGGGGGGCAAAAACTGTGCAGGGATGGATGGGACCAGGCAGCACAAATTGTGAGGTGGGGGGAGCCTGGGCTGGGGATTCAGCACTGGAAGCTTGAGGAAAGAAAATTGAATTTGTGTTTGTGAATGGAAATGGCTTTGCAGAAAAAATCCTGGAGAGAATGGGGTGGCTGGTGCTGCTGCTGTCGCGTCGTCTGTCCCTGCAGAACCTCACTGCTCCTGACCGGGGTTATTGTGCTGCCTAATTGCTTTTGGATGGTGTTCAGGCAGCAAAGTGGGGCAGCAGCAACTCTCCAGGCTGGTTTAACTCTTCTGGGGGGTGTAATTTCTGGTTGGTTACATGGGGAGGTGAGCTGGGAGACTGAGTGGGCAGCAGCGGGGCTGGAGCCAAGAGGAGCGGGAGCTACAGCAGCACCAGACAATAGGACCTTGGAGGTGGACAGGAGCTAAGTGAGCATTGAGTGCAACCATAAAAAGAATTTTACTAAAAAAAAGTGAGGTTAAAACCTGCAGTTCAGTGTGGAAGGAGAAGAGATGTCTTTAGGATTTGGAATAATGGGATGGAGCAGCTCCTAGCTGGGGGAGCAGGACGGTCTATGAAGCTGTGCTGTGCACACTGGGACCCGTCCCATGGGCACAGAATAAATTAACATGTGTCACAAGTGTTTGAAGGGAAGAAGGTCTGTTACAGAACCCCAGCCCAGAGCAGGCTTGGGGAGGACAGGGCGTTTAAGAGCTGTGGGGCCTCTCTTTGCTCCGTGGTGGAGACAGTGTTAATCGTTTGGGCTTAGTGGTGTGCAGCGGATCCCGGGGAGGAACAGGAGGGCTGTTAAGCAAGAGGAAATGGTTTGCTGTCTAGATGGGCTTAACACAATATAAACTACATGGTGCACAAGGAAAGTTAAATCCTGAAGTGGTGAAGGAGCTGGAGTCACCCCGCACAGCAGTGCAAGTGTGAGTGGGGTGAGGGGTTTCCTCATGGTGGTGATTGCAGCTAATGCTGAAGCACAATGTCCATGTGCCTTTTCCTTCAGACACAAAGGCATCTGCAACGACAACTGTGAGGCAGTTGTGTTGTTTTTCCCTTCCTGCTACTTTGACACCATCATTTTTTTCCCAGAGTAAAATTTCAGAACCATCTAGAAAGGAGACTGAGGGGGAGAGGTGACCTAAACCTGAGCAAGGGGCTTCCTAATGGGTGCCATCAGGATCTGGCTCTGCCCAGCTCATCCGGGTGACATGTCCTTCCCTCTCTCCTTCCCTCCATCTTTACCTGGCTCCACATGGCATGTGGAGGAACCTGGAAGGGGGAAAACTCAAGTTGCCTGAGTGCATTTTCCCAGAGTGTTGATGTGGACAGGCATGGTAAGGGCAGGGTCTGCCTTCCTTATAGATGCCCTTCACAAGCTCTTTCTTAGAGAGGTTGTTTGACTAGGAAAAAAATAGGATTTTTTGTGTTGGGGAAAAACCTGTCCAGACTCTGAGAAAAACTGGTAAAACAGTATTTTAATTATAATTCATTGTTTTGTTTTGTTTTGGAATTGTCTTGTTTTGGAACTGCACCTTTGGCCAGGGTACATCTTGCCAAAGAGGCTGTGGTAGTGCCCCAAGCCTTCATCTTGGTTCTCATTTAGTTTAGAAATGTAATTAAAGGAGGGTAAAAAAGGAAGCAACAGTTACTGACTCTCAAAAAGTGAAGGGTTTAGGCCAGACTCCTGCTAGGAAAATAAACAGAATTCCATTTTTTTGTTTCAAGTTCTTCCCATATATTGAATTTCCGTTCTCGGTGACAAGGGGGATCTGCCCGAGTGAGCAGCGATTGGATTCAGATGGCTTTGAGTTGCACTTGGATTTGCTTTGGAAAGCTGGAGCTGTCCTTGGAGAGCAGGGTTTGGACCCGAGCTTGAGGCCTTGTTCTCTAAAGAGAACAGACCTTGCAGTCTGAGTTATCAAGCTGTAACTTTTCATGGCTGTGTTTTTTTGCCCAGTGTCCTGCCCAGCAATGCTGTGACAGAGCCTTTCCTTCCTGAATTATGCCAGCGTTTGATCTGAGCCTTGAAACCCCTTTTAACTGAGGCAGGTTGCAGCAGCTGGCTCTTTTGGCACATGGAGGTGCAGGTACCCACTCCCCGCTCCTTCTCAGCTCCTCTCCTGCAAAAGGAGAAAACCCATGTTGGGATAATTTCTGCAGAGAAGAAGTAAATTTGGGAAGGTGGGAAATGGTTTGAGCTCGTCCCAAGTGTATCCACTGCTAGGACCCTGTGATGTGGGGCTGTGCTGGTCAGGGGTGAGCCCTGGCAGTGGCGTGGGAGGTGTTTTGGTGGTCACCACGAGCACCAGAGTTCCTCTGGGCATTCAGTGGCGACAGCAGATGATCCCAGGGGAATCGCCCTGGGAGCCAGGGGGATTGAAGATGCTCTGAGCCTTGGATGATAAATGTGTCGTGGCCCAGGCCCGGAAATGGGGCAGGGAAGGATGTGAGTGACAGAGGATTCGTATCCCGGAAACGCCGTGGTGTAACAGCTCGGGAATTCAGCGGGATAAATGAATTTGCATGTCCTGCTGCAGACAATCTGCTTAATGTGGGAAGCAGAGCTTCCTGTAGCACTGAGTCAGTGGGGAAGGGAAAACCCTGAGAGCCAGGAAGGGCTGGGGAGAATTAAGCAGGTAAACCCATTAGCAGTGACCACCTCTTTGTGTGGGGATTACACAGAGCTGCTGCTTTTGGATACTCAGTATCTCCGGAGGAGTGAGGGTTGGGAGATGGGGCCTCTTCCCCCTCCTGAGGGGCTCGACCCCAGAGCTGGGATTAGCACTTGCCACAAGCCACCCTCAGTAGCCAGAACAAATTGCTGCACGTGCTGAGAAAGAGCCCAACCTGCACGAACTGCAGCAATGCTGAGAGGTGGAGGTTTGGCAGACCTTGCTCTGGCAAATCCCCCCAATAGGGAATTGCTCCTCTTTATTGAATGGATTTACACTGTCCCACTACCCTGGCCAGAGATTTACCCTCCACAGCTCAGGAACTCTTCAGATACTGGCTCTAAAAACGGAGTCACAGCACAAATGGGAATAGCTGTGCTGTCCCAAGAGCTGATTTCAGTCAGCACATCCTGAAGTGGTTTGGCATAAATGTGCTCAAGAAAGGCTTGGGACAGTGAGGAGGGAGGTCTGGGGTGCAGCAGGGGGTGCTGGAGATGGGGGTGTGGAGGTGGGGGTGTGGGCAGTGCTGCTGCACCTCGCTGGCCAGGGAGAGCTTCAAGGATGGGCATCATGAGGTGCCAGGCTGGGGCTGTGATTGCAGGGACTCCCTCAGTCCGTGCCAGAGCCTCGGAGGGGAAGATGCTCCATGGCATCCATGGTGCCCAGCACCACATCCCACAGCTCCCGCCCTGAGCGGTGTGTGTCCTCCAGCAGCCTTTCCAAAATGCCAACCACAGGAAAGCAGCAGAAACCCAAGCTTTCCTTTTGCTTGGATTCCCATCAGTTCCCAGAGTTTAATAACAGGCTATTCCAGGCTCCCTTGCTCGGGTTGGTTTGGCTCATCACGCTGGGGCCGAGCGCTGTCTCCTGGGCAAAGCAGCAGCAGGGTGAGAGGACAGGGAAGGAGAAGCCACGTTAAGGGATGAGCGCTTTTGCCAGGAGTGTAACCCCACTCTACCCTTCCTGCTCCCCACGGGGGTCCCTGGTCAGCCCCAGTCCCACGCGGGGCTCAGCGGGGGCTCCCTGGGATGGGCACCAGCACCCCTGGGGAAGTGGGGGGACCCACCTCTTCCCGGGCCCCCTTCAGCTCCTCTCGCTCCATTTGTCCGCCAGATGCTGAGCCAGATGTTGGCGCTTCGATGTCCGCCCGCTGGCAGCGGCAGCGCTGGTGGAGGGGGGGGATGCCCAGTCTTTCCCCCGCTCCCGGCGCTCCAGGCGCCTCCGCACCGCCACCTCCCGGGCATCCCGCGGCTCGGGCGCGGCGGAGCTTCCAGAGGGAAAGCGGAATTCGCCTGTGCCTTGGGGGGCAGAGTTTGTTTATTTTCTTTATTGTTCGATGCCTCCCGCCCTCGTAGCTTGTCCCTGCCCTCTCCCGACGGCTCCCGATCGGAAAGCGAAGACCAAAGAGCAGCAGCCCTGGTGCTCCCTGTGTGGGCTTCCTTGGCTGAAAATCATAGTCATGGAATAATTTAGGCGGGAAAAGCCCTCCAAGATCATCGAGTGCAACCGTTGCCCCAGCACTGCCAAGGCCACCACTAAAATATGTTCCCCAGGTGCCACATCAACATGGCTTTTAAATCCCCCCAGGGATGGGGACTCCACCACTGCCCTGGGCAGCCTGTGCCAGGGCTGGACAGTCTTTTCAGGAAGGAAATTTTCCCTAATATCCGACCTAAACCTCACCTGGCACAACTTGAGGCTGTTTCCTCTTGTCCTGTCACTTGTTATCTGGAAGCAGAGCCTAAACCCCAACCTGGCTCCACCCTCCTGTCAGGGAGTTGTAGTGAGTGAGAAGGTCCCCCCTGACCCTCCTTTTCTCCAGGCAGAGCCCTCCCCAGCTCCCTCAGCTGCTCCTCATAAGACTTGTGCTCCAGCCCCAGCTCCATTGCCTGCCCTGGACACAATCCAGCCCCTCAATGTCCTTCTTGGAGTGAGGGCTCCAGAACTGGACACAAAGATGGGGAGTGCTGGACAGGACATCTGCCCTGTATGTACAGGGAGCTCATGATGGACTGAAGGACCACTGGTCCATCTGTCCCATGGAGCAGAGGTGTTTGTTCCCACCCTCTAGCACATCCCACTGCCCAGTCCAGCTGTGCAACGTGGACCGATCCAGCTTTTACCTTTCTCTGGTATTTTCTTGTCCCTCCCTCCCTGCCTCCCTCCCTTCTTTTGTTCCTTCTCTTTCCTTTCTTCCCTTTCCTTCACACTTCAGAAAACCTCTCACAGCACACTTGGGCTCCCTGCACTTACTGGGAAAGATCTTCACGTGTAATGATTTTATTAAATCTTATAATTCTCCTTCCCCCCAGCTTCACCTCACCTCTCACCCTGAGGACAAACTCCCTGAGGTGAGCATGGTTTCCCTGGGCAATGCCATCCTGGCTTGTCCATCTGTCTGAAGCAATTACTGTGGCTTCCCTGGGGATTATTTTTCAGCCCAAGTGTTGACATTTTTCCCCGGTTGGGCGTCAAGCGTGTACCTGCGGGGGCGGTTTCTGAGCGGCAGAAGCCTAACGAGAGGAGAGCCCTGGGTTAATGAGGTGTTGCAAGACAGCACAGCTAAATCCGGCATTACACGTTCCAACTTTCCAGTTTAATTAGAAACCTGGATCTCCTGCTCATGCATTCATTCACTTCTTGACTTGAGTGACAGCCCAGCCTTTCACAGGGAAAGCAACCACGGTGTTTAAGAAGGGTGTTGATGTTGTTGGCCTTCCACATCGCTCTGTCTTGTCCAGCTTTGAGTTTGCCACGGGAATATCATGCTGGGCCCATGAGAGCAGCTGAGCCAGGGCCATCGGTAGTGTTTGGGTCCCTCTCTTGGCCTTTCTCCCGCTGCAGCTTGTTGGCTGAAACCCCGGATTTTGGCAGATATTCTGTCCTTACTGGACACTGTCGGGTACTTCTCAACTCTTATCCACTGCAGTGAAGTGATTACAAGTTCAGAGCAGCACGGGTGGCAGAGGTGGAGGGGTCTCCATCCTGTGGAGGGATCCATGTCCCTGTAGGTGTAGGATGAGGGAACTCATGAGGGCGATGAAGACACCTCCATGGGGTAGTGCTTGCCAGCTGAAAGGTTGCAGGGAATTGTGTCTGCTCTGGTGTGAGTTATATTAAGGGGCTTAGATGTGAAAATAAGGCAACATTGCAAATCACAGACGTTTGCCTGTTCAGGCTTACCTGGGACACAGGGGTACTGAAAAACCCCAAAGTTATCCCACTGATGCGCTTAATTTTTTTGAGGGGGGAAGGCAACAGTGCAGAGTAGATTTTTTGTAAGCATTGTTGTTTTCTTCTAACTGAAATGTTTTAGTTGGTATGTAGAAATATATATATATATTAAAAAACAGCCTTTTTGGCTGTTGGGAATTCTAAGTAAAAACTGATAACTGATGTTTGTGGTCCTTCCAGCATTCGGTGTGCACAGAGTAAATACTTGCAAGACCACCCATCTGCCCTCCCTGTGGGCAGCTCTACGGGAATGTTGCTGTGTAAAGGACAAGAGGAGCAGCTGGTACCTGCAGGATTAGCAGAATTCACCTTTCCACTCGATTTCCACATGGATCCCACAGGTGAGAAGCAGCACTGAAGGGCCATGGCAATGAGAAGGTGCAAGGAGCTGGTGCAGGCTCTGCCATTCCCATGCCAGCTCCCTGTTTGCCCAGGAGCACTGAGATTACCTGTGATGCTATCAGTGCTGGGGAGAAGGTTTCAGAGCCAGCAAGTGCAGAAGTGCAGTAATTAGAGCAATTGTAAAGTGCAGTAATTAGCGACTAATTGCTGTAGCAGAAACATGCAAGGCAGAGTGCCCTTTATTCCTCTCTTGTGTAGGGATGGCTGCTCAGGGTTTGCTGGGAACAGGGAGCACTTGTCTTTTGTCCCTGTCCATGATGGCAGAATAACACAAGGGGGAATGCCTTTAAGCTGAAGAAAAGTAGATTTAGCTTAGATATTAGGGAAAAAATTTCTCCCTGTGAGGGTGGTGAGGCCCTGGCACAGGTTTTCCAGAGAAGCTCTGGATGCTCTGGGTGTAGTGTGGCAGCTTGGTGCTCCTGTGATGCTCTCAGTGGCAGGAGTGGCTCTTGAGCTGCATCTTGCCAGATGAGGAGAAACAGCTTTTCACAAGGTTTGGGAGCCATCAAGGGGCTCCAGAGGCATTTTTAGAGCCCCATGTAGCCAGACACCAGAGCAGTCGGGGGAATCCCCCTGGGAATGTGTGCGATGCGCAGCCACTGTCACGCAGCCCCTTCCTGCTGTCACCTGACACCCCTTCCTGACACCCTCACACCAGTCACTGACTGCCACTGGGACAGCATCAAGGGGCTTTGGTGCCTGGAATTACCTATGAACAGACTGTAGAAGAGACATACTTACTTAATAAATAAATAATAATAACATGTGGAAGGTACTAGCATGAAATACAGCACTACAGGTGTTGTGAGGGAGGCCAAGGTCTGGGTCTGGAGCTTTGCCTGCTTGTTCAGCTTAACACACCAAGGGTATTGGCCAGCATTCACCAGGCTGGCCCTGGATAACAGGACTGATGGTCGAGGGTCATGTTAGAAGCTACATACTTAGATAGATAAATACGTTAATACACAGTATCCAGGAGGGGTTTGCCTTAGAATGCCTGGGGACACAAAGCGTGCACTTCTCTGGTAACTGGGGTGACCTTGGGGTGCCCTTTGGGCAGGTTTCTGGGTGCCTGCCTGGGGCAGGTCCATGTGTGTCCCCAGAAGCTGCAGCGTGGTCACGGCACACAACAGAGGACAGCGGAGGGCAGGGGGAGCCAGGGGGGCCGGTGGCCCTTGGGAGGGTGTCAGGGCTCTTCCCCTCATCTCTGCGAAGCTTTGTGCAGAGCTGAGGAGCTCTGCTCTGGCTAGTTTTGGTAAAGCCTTGACCTAAAGCTCGGAGCTCTAATGAGCTCTAAGGAGGCAGCAGCGGTTGGGTTTTGGTATTTGGGGTCATCTCTGAGCTGCTGGGACGGGGCTTAGTCGGCCGAGACGGGCAGCGGGAGGAAGAGAATCGCCTTCTGGCCGTAGTGAGTCCGCGGCCCCAGCTTGCTGTTCCCGTTCTTCTTCAGACCCACAAACCAGTTCTTATCAGCGTGCTTTTTGGAGATGTACGTGTTGTAATGGTTTTCTTCGATCCTTTCCAGGAACAGGCACTCCTCACCCAGTAACTGCTGAAAGAGAGCCCGGGGGAATGACAGTGAGCAGGGGCGATGCCACGGGGATGGGGATGGGGATGTGTGTTCCTAACGCTGTAATCCCAGCTCAGGTACGCCCTGATAGGATGCTGTCCAGACCCACCTCTGAGATCTCCATGCCCCGGTAAAGCTCATCGTAAAGCATGGAGGTAAGTAGCCTTGATTTTGTCCCCTGGGCCACTCCTGCAGCAACATGCCCATGCCCTGGACATTTTATTCGGCAGTGATCGAGTCCGGCCCCGTGCTCCATAAGCTGGTCCTGGCCCTGGCTCCTGCTCTGGCACTAAGCTGTGGGGTGGCAGCTGCAGGCTCAGAGCACAGAACCATGGAATGGTTTGGGTTGGAAGGGGCCTTAAACATCATCTCATACTATCCCCCTACCACTAGCCCAGCTGTCAGCTGCTGAAGGGCCGCAGAGCAGCTGCTGCTCCAGGTATGAAACACAATATTTATCAAACATCAGGTAGGAAGGTCCAATATTTGTCAGAGGCAGGGCGGTAATGGCGATATTTCGCTATTTATTTATTTCCCCCCAAAATAAAGCCAGATGCAGAGCGACTGTCCAGCTGCCAGAATCACAAACAGAGCCTAATTATTGCCTGTGGTTTGCATTACTCAGAGCTATGAGATTTCTGCAAACCTCAAGCCCTCTCTGTGTCTGGTCCCACGGGATCCTCCCACTTACCGAGCCATAGAGCATCCCGTTGGTGTCCATGGCCAGGTACTGCCCCGACTGGGTGCTCTTTATGTACACCACTCCCACGCTTTCTGCGCTCAGCTGGAGCTGGACTGGAAGTAAAAATGAAACAATAACAACAACAGTAAAAGGAAAATAGGAAAAGGGGGGAAAAAAGAGCTGCTAGGAAGGTTAGAAAAGTGTCCCAAAGCCTGGCTTATAAAGTATTTATAGGAAACAGTACAGTGTGTAATAAAAGTGTCTCCTTGTACCCTCTCCTTCAAAGAAACCCCACAGCCATCCTTTAGGAACCAAAGACCAATTTTCCCCTTATTTTACATCAAAGGAAGGGCAGCCTTTTGGTTACGATGTTGGAATGGGACACAGGAGATTGGGGTTTTAATTCTGGCTCTAATTTACAAATTTCTCATGTGGTTTGACAAGACACTTAAGGAGTGACATATGAAGCAGTATTTTGAGAGCTAAACCAGCGATGGGCAGAGTGCAGATGCCTGCACTACAAACTCCTGATCCAGCTCATCCCATCCAGCCGTGTGCTGTGGCTGGATTTATTCGGGGCATTGTAGGTGGAGAGTGGAGAAATGGCAAAGGCTGATCTTCATCCTTAAAAAGTACCTCCTGTAGGTAGTCACACCTCAGATTGTCCCAGTGTGTGATGCTAACATGGATTTGATGCTCTGAAGCAGGACCTGGTTCTGCCAGGGCACAGCCTGAGTGGGAGCAGTGGAAGCTGCCTCAGTCCCTGCAGCCACTGGACACCAGATTCCATCCCCATCCCTGATGCTGGACCACAGCTAGAAACTCCAGGGCAAAAAAAGCTCTTTTTTGGTCTTGTGCTGAGGGAAGTGAGCAGGGGAGCTGCAGCATCCTGCTCTCTACTCAGCATCCTGTACCTCACCCAGCAGCTTTAAACTTTCCATTTGTCTGGTTCCTTTTTTCCTTACTTTGCTGATTACAATAGTCTTGGAAAGTGATTAAAACTTGGCTCAAGTACTTGTTTAATATACTTATCAGGAAAAGGCTGTTTAGTTGGAGAGAAGCCTTAGGAGTACAGTTCTCCAGTGCTGTGTGTTCAGGGAGGAGCCCACGGGGCTCTCATGGGTGGGCAGGAACACTGCAGCCAGAGCCATAAGTGGTCCCACCAGTGGGTGCGGAGGCTGTGGCTCTGTGGCTGTAGTTAGTGTGACTGGCAAATTCCAGCTCTTCCAAATGATCACTCCCATCTCCTAGACAGTTTTTTTTTTTTCATGAGATTTATAACAGCAATATTTAGATTGGTTTGAATGAAATATGAACAGATGCCTTGGCTCCAGCTCCTTCCTTCCTGTTTGTATTTAATTTATTTATCCTTATTTAGATGAGGTAAAAGGCAATGTTACCTCTCGGCCTGGCAGAACACTCTTCCCAGTGAAATCTTTGCTGTAATTGTTCACATTCTTCCTTTTTTTTTTTTTTTTTTTTTTTTTTTTTTTTTTTTTTTTTTTTTTTTTTTTTTTCATTTCTTGCCAGTAAATGATGGCTAATTAGGAAATGGTGTGGGTGCAGATTTGCAGGAATACACAGTCCCAGTGCGTATACAAAGTCCCTGGTTTAGGCTGGGAATCTGCAGTGGGAAAGCTCCAGCCCACCTACATTCACTCTGGTGCTGCAGCCCCAGGAGCAATCCAGGGAAAAGAGGGGAATGGGATGAAAATGATGATCCTTTTCTAAAAGCTGTCCCTGAGAGAGGGGAGTGAGGATCCCTCCAGCTGCCAATGGGGACATTGAGGTCTTCAGCCATAGAGGGAAGGGAGAATGGTGGGTCCGGAGGAAGGAGCTTGTGCTTCTTGCGTCCTTCTACAGGTCTGATTTCCTTCCATGAAGTAATGGGATGAAACAGGAAAAATAAGACTGTTTGTGGTAACAAGCTTCGTCCCAAGGGGTCTGCAATGTCCTGGTAAGTTTTCTTCCCATTTCACAGTGCAAGCTTGGGATGTCCACACACAACAACAAAGAATGCGCGGAGGGAATCCTGACATTGGCCTGGATGACAAGGGCTTGGAGGGACTCCTGCACTCCTGAGAGATCCTCCCTGATTCCAGGGCTAGCACCATGCAAGGCCAAGGTAAAGATAAGAATTTTTTATATTTGTCAGGAGCAAAATGAGCTCAAGCAGTTTGCAGAGCATCAGTGAAGACTATAATGCCTCTGTGTCCATTGGCTTCCCAATGAGCTGTGGGTGTTCCCATGCCTTGTCCCTCCCTGGGGCTGGCAGGTGCCTGTCCCAGCTGGGTGAGCAGTATCCCACGGTGCTGGTCATGGTCCGGGCTGCTCCCCTTGCTCTCCAGGGAATGGTGCTGAGCAGCTCCAGCATTTCCCAGGCACAGGGGCAGGACCATGGGCAGCCGCCGGTGCTCAGAGCAGGGCACCTCGTGGCAGGCCTGCTCTGCTGGCATGCAGCCCTTCCAGGAGTTTCCTCTGTAAATATTAGTACATTCCTATATCCAAGTTTATGAGATCATTTACAGGAGGTTCCTTTCTGGCAGAGGTTTTCAAACACGTGGCCCCAGGCCAGCAGAGGGGGAGGTGTGAGCGTGCCGGGGCGCAGGACCTGCCTGCACTCGTTGCCTGTGTGTGCTATGCAGCCGTGGAGACCAGCTCATTCCCAGGTGATGGATTTGTTTTTCCAGAGGGAAAAGGTCTGGGCTGCGTGGCAGCATCCATGCTACGAGATGGCGGTTTGAGGATGGGGCGCAGGAACTAGATGCTCAAGGCCCTGGTAGCTTCCCATGTCCCTGGAGATGCCATCTTGACCCTCACCTCTCCTTCAGACTCCAGCAAAACCTCTGGAAAACGCTGCAGAGACACTGGGTGAGCTCATATGACCTCTCCTCGTGGGTTTTGTGAGCATGGTCCTGTCTCCTGCAGATCCTTCAGGTCATTGTCCTGGCTGACTTTCCCAGGGCAGGGTTATGTGCTGGGTTCATACCCAGCTGGAGGCTGGAGCCCCACTCTGTGTTCATCCAGCCTCAGGGAGCTGATCCTCATCCATTCCCCAGCATTGGGCAAGTGCTGGGCAAGTGGTGGGAGAGAGTGTTTGTAATTAAAACTCGACTATAAACTGCCTGTCATTAAAACAATAGTGAGAGGAAAGGTTAAATTCGGGGAGAAGCCACATGTGCCGCTTGCGGTTTAAAGTAAATAAAAGTACTTTTCGTAGCACTTTGTAAGGCTGACTTGGCTCCTCCCAGCCCTTCCTTCTAATCAGATAGGAACTTGGCAGGTCCCAGTCACATTCCAGTAAATTTTCAGGATATGGTGTACCCAGAGATTTCTGCCGAGAGCCAAAGGGAAGAGCCTGGTCCTGCTGACCACGGAGCCCTTGTGAGCTTTGCTGTGTGGCTGGTCCAGCTCTCCTGGGCATCAGGTTAAAAAAACCCACTGAAGAGTTTTTGGCAGTGCAAGAGCTCAAAAAGTGTAAAACTTCCCGGTGACTCCTTGGTAGGACAAATGGTGGCATCTATGGGGGCAGTTCCTCCCAGTGGCAGGTCCCCAAAGTCCCATGGGCTGGAACCACCAGCATCACTGATTGCAGGGATGGGGACAGGTGAGATGAGACCCTGACCATGGGTGACCTGTTAAAATGCTGTGGCAAACAGATGCAAATGCAGAAACAGCACAGAATTCCAAGTGATGGCTTCATATGTGGGACGCCAGGCTGCGCTAAGCCCTTTGTGCCAGCTACCAGCTCCCCGTGTAACCCAGTCCTTCTGCATCAGTGTTGGCTGTCCTGTATTTGCCTGCCTTTCACAAGGTGATGACCAGTGTCAGATTTAATACTTCATACATCTCTTTATGTACTTTATATCTGTACTTTTATAGCACACATACTGTGCCTTCCCTGCTCTGCCTGTGGGCTATAAATGTGTGACTCCTGGAAGGTGTGTCACCCCCAGGATTAAAGAAACCTTGGTCCAGAGCCTGCCTTCCCCAGCTCCCCCCCTCCCAGCTGATGGAATCATAGGAGCAAGGAGGGCACCAAGAACACCCATGGGGTTTGCTTACTGTGCTCGTCGCTTCGGTCCCTGGTCCCATCCACTGTGCCATCCGGGAGGATCCGTAGGAAGTGGCCCCCGTTGCTGCAGTACAGGAGTTTGGGTTTCTTGTAGTTCCCCGGGGGCAGGTTGAACTTCTCGGTCAGGGCAGTGAAGGTGGTGATTTCTCCCTCGGCCATCCTGCAGCCTCTCCCACGGCTGGGCTGCAAGAGATGTGGCAGCAGAGGTGGCACCAAGTGCTGGGCACGGGCTGCTGCTCCTGGGCTTTAAAGGGAAGGGTGGGGGGGAGCCTGGGGGTCCCCGCTGGTCCCCTGGCTGGCTGCAAGGCAGGTGATTCACAGTGGTGATGGCTCTGGCAGTGACAAAAAGTGACACAAAGGTGATGCTCCTCCAGCGTGGGAGGTGTCGGGGGGCTGTCTCCTCACTGGGAGGGGCTCTGTCCTTTTAATTTTATCATAGTGAATTCTGTTTTTGTTCTGCTTTCTATTGACGTATGTACTAAAATTATACACTCAAAAACCAATTTGAAAAACACCCAGTGTCTGATTGGAACCCACAAGAGGCGGGAAGGGAGCCCAGGTAATAACTTTCTCCACTATTATGACTCTCAAACACAATTATGACCAGCAATTGCAACACCCACTGCATGCCAGGTAGTAAATATTGCTTGTATCTTGGCACTTAACAGCTCACCTGGCCCAGGAACACACACAAAAAAAGGTCAGAACGCACATTAGTCGTGGTGGGAGATGAGCAGGGGGCAGGAGCTTTCACTGCCTGGGGGTGAGTCCGAGGATTACCCAGACAGTGATTAAGAGCATATGAAAAACAAGAACTGTGAGTCTAGATTATGCCATGAATATATCAACAGTATTCCAGTGTTTAAAGGGACTATAGGAGAGCTGGAGAAGAACTTGACAAGGGCCTGGAGTGACAGGACAAGGGGGAATGGTTTCCCCCTGACAGAGGCAGGGTTAGACTGGATATTGAGAAGAAATTCTTCCCTGTGAGGGTGGTGAGGCCCTGTCACAGGTTGCCCAGAGAAGCTGTGGCTGCCCCATCCCTGGGAGTGTTCAAGGCTTGGAGCGGGCTTAGAGCAACCTGGTCTAGTGGAAGATCATATTGAAACCTCATTTTGTAGGAGACTGTATGGTCATGATCCATGTTTAAGCTGACACTGCAAAAGCCTAAAGGCATCAGACTGATAAGAGGAAGATGCTGTGGATGTCCAAGGGTGACAACTGCCCTCGCAGCTGTGTTATCAGGAGGTGACATGGGAGATGACTAGAGTCCCACACGCATTCCAGGTACATTCATGTTTCTAGCCTACAAACTACACTTAAAATCTCCTGTGAATTCATTCTGTCTTTCATATGCGGAGTTCCATAGCGCTTAGAGAGAAGTGGATTTATGAACAGAAAAAAGACATGGCACAGAATAAATCTAGATACAGGAAATTACTTTAAATGTCATGTATTCCCATAGCTGGATTATGGAAAATATTTTATAGTCACTGTTTATATGTGTTTATAGATTGTAAAAATGTCTCTTTAGCACTGAGTTGTGCTACTGGTACATTGGGATGCAGCCAGTACCACATTGTGTGGGTTTGCTGTGGTGCTTGTAGTGCCCTGGGAGATATTAAGGATGGCAACTCTTTGCAATACACACTCACACACATACGTATATATACATAGAATCTCTAAACATTTGGCTCTAAACTCTTCAGTAATTAAATCTGCAAATGCAGCTGCAAGAAGGGGAAACTACTCGTTGAAATAGATCCCAGAAGCCTGCAGAGGATAAAAACATCTGCAAGTTGGATTGCTAAAAGCTGAAACCTTGGGCATACACGTATGGCTGTTGCTGAAAGCACTCCCAGCCATTGCACCAGCTTTGCTTCATACACAGACTTCATTCCGTGGTCTCAGATACCCCATTCAACACAGACCAGGATTTTGGGAAGTGCTCTCTGGATAACATGGGCAGCCCCCTCCTTCCCTGAGACTGGTGAATCAACCCACAAGAGCTCCTAAGGTCTATGGCTCCTGATGGTTTCAAAAGCAGGTGATGGACCAGCCAAATACAAACTCAAAATCCTTTTTGAACACCATTGTCAGGTGAATTAGGTATTTCTCTGAGTGTTTGGTCCCTAAATTTACTTTCCTGTCAAGAGATTGTACTTTTCATGCAGTAGTTTGGTTTTCTTTGCCAATTCCTTCTCTGAAGGAAAGCCTCTAAGTCACCCAGTGCAGCCCACGGGGCTCTGGTGCATTACTGAGCATTAATCACGATCAGCGGCATTGTGTAATTTCCTGGAACCAAAGCTTTTCTTGAACCTTTATCTGAGTGCAAAGGGCACTCAGAAGTCTCCTGGGCTGATGATGGATGTTACTGAGAAAGAAATATCCCAGATCCAAGAGCTCCAATCAGGATCTCAGCAAGCCCTGAAGCCAGCATCAGCGAGGAATGGGCTGGATGCTCCCCATGGTCACCTCTAGGTCTGAGGGCATCTCTGGATGGCTGACCAGAACAGCTTCTTCATAATTACTTATTTCCTTTAAGGTTTTTTTGCTATTTTTAGAATGACTCCAGTGCTCACCAGCTGCCTTAACTGCCACAGAAAACCTGAATGAACACTTTTCCTCTCTTCTTGTCTCTGTGCTAAACACTATCGCTCTCCTCATACTTTATGACCATGGAGTTCTTCCTCTACACACACCACCACTCGTGGCCCTACAATTATACTTTTGGCAGGAACATGTTAGGTTTTTATGGGAATTAAAAAGCACGAGTGAGAGAGAGAACTTGAACCAAAGACAACATAAAGAGCCTTATTTCTTTGGGTAGAAGCCCAACAGTGCTATTAAATAGCTCAAAGCAGAACAGAGAGCTCTCTCCAAGAAGCAAAGCTGAGAGTCACCACACTCCAGCAGTTATTTGGTGCCCCATGGAGAAAGGAAAATGTTCCAGGAGAAGATTGCTGTAGGAGATTGCTGCTGCTGAGCACTGACCCCGCCAGTCGCACCAGGACAGTGAGCTGGAGCTGAGTTGGAGACTGTTTGTCCAAGACCAGCTGTGTTTGTGGCTCCTCTTTCCTCCACCTCTGTGTAACAGCTTTCCTGTGCTGTGCTAGGAGAAACCCCCCACAGGGAATGAATCACTGGGAGCTGAACCCAGGGCACCTGCTGCAGGGCAGCCCCAGCTCTCTCTGTCCGTGGCACAGGGGGCAGAGGGTCCCACCAGCAGCCTGGTGGCACCCAGCTCTTTCTCCTGGAAGGAGATGTCAGCACCCCAAAGGATCAGAAATAGCCTTCTGCAGGACAAAAAGGACTTAAAAAGAGAGTTAAACCCGAATGTTCATTTGATCCAAGTCCTGCTGAGCTGTGGTGGCTGAAGCACTGCCGTGTGCCTGCTCCTTGCAGCACTGAGGGGAGATGAGCCCGGCGTGGGACCGGAATAGCTGTGAAATTCTGAGAAGTTTGGCTTTGGTTCCAAACTTTATCACTGGCCAAACCAGTGGCTTTGATGTGAAATCCCAGACTCTGCAAGCATCCGAGTCTGAGCATCGAGGGCTGGTTGCACTGCCAATAACGGGCGTGTGAGTTCCGAAATAACAGCGCAGGCTGGGAGCCATGGAAAAGGAGTGAGGTCCTCTTCCCTTCCTGTTTTAAAGTCGATGCAGACTTCACTAGATAGCACTTCTGTCCCCTTTGCTTGCATTGCGAAGGTGGTGTTGATGGCAACTTGGAGGATTGCTAATGGTCCGAAAGTTTTTTGCATGTCTAGATTGCCAGGAACTTTTGTGGCTTTTCTGTGGCTCCTGTGGCACAAATTAAGTAGCCAGCAAAGATTCAAATTGGGAGGTGGCCAACTAAGGTGAGCCTAGCTTTTTTCCTTAGATATAAAATACCTGGCTACTAAGTGGAGGAAAGCAGAAGTAGCTCACCTATTGGGTTAAAACCAGATTGGAGTATAACCAAATACTTCAGATTGTCCTTGGACACAATCCTTTATATGGGGTTGGAAAGAAATATTTTGGATAGTCTCTGCGTGGCTACAGTGATGAAAAGTGCAGTTAATCACAATTGTCATTTAGATGATCAGCTAAAGATCATGCAGAGAACTCCAAGGAGAACTCCGGAGAGATGTGAAGCTGCTGAACACAGGAGTCTCCTAAGATTCAGTCAACGAGATCAGCGTCTCCCGAACCCAGCTCTTGTGAGTTCAGTGGAAACACTCCAGTTGGTTTACTTTGGAAAGTGTTATTTTCTCCAATAAAGCAGAACTCCTGTTTCTACCAGGGTGTGTGACTCAGCTGGGATCAGACAGCATCACTGCCTGATAGGCTCCTTTCCCATTCTCACTTCTGACTGCAGCCACCCGGACAGAACAGTCACTTCTCAGGCAGTTCAGACATTCCATATGGGAATCAAAAGCAATTACAACAGGTAGAATATTTTTTATGAATTCAGGCTCTGGCTTTCCTCCACCCGCTGTCTGTCCTGAGGGTTCCCTAAGCAGCTTGTGGGCTGCCCATTACAGCTTTGGGGTGATCTGAGAACACTTGGGAATGTGGAGTAAACATCTCTTGGATAAACAATGATTTTATTAATCATAAGTTTTAGAAATCCATTGCGTGGGATAGATTTTCTCACCCAGGAAAGGATTAGAGACCAGGCAGAGGTCTCCTCATGCTCTGGTTGCTGCAGGAGTGGCAGCATGGTAGGTCTGGGGTTATCAGATGCCTCCCATCCCGAGGGCTCATGGTGCAAGGCACGACTTGAATTCCTTGGCTATGCATCCTCTTAGAAGGACTTAAATAATTAGGTAAAGCATACAATAAATATGTAATAGATCATTCTGTGTGTATCAGCAGAATGCATTGGCTCGTTTCTAGTCTTGTTTATGGCCAGGTGATTTTATCTCTAGCAATGTGATTAACTGCTTAATGAAATATTCATCAGCCAGGTTTTACCCTTTGGAAGTGGAATATGTTGCATGAAGTGTGACCAAAACTGTAGAAATCAATTTAACTAATGCCTGCTGTCATCATCTCCTGCTCTCCAGCAGGAAACACAGTCATTCCACTCTGGTCATGCTGGATTTGTGGCAGGTAAAACAGACAGGGGGGAAACTTTTAGTATTTTCCTGAGTGTGTGTCACTAATGGCTGCTGACAAACACCAGGAGCACCATGGTAAAGCCAGATTAGGTAAAGGTAGCATCCTGCCTGGGAGGGAGGGACAGGTGAAGGGAGAAAATCCTGTGCCTGTAGGGATGCCCAGGGGAAAGCCCTGTACCCTGCCTTGGAGCCTGGTGTGACTTCTGCAGGGCTGTGAGCCTGGGACAGCCCAGATGCTGCCTCACGCTGGGACAGCCAGTACAACATCCCATCAAACTGATGGTGTCCGTGGGCAGACAGGAAAACCAAAAGATGACCCACTTTCTAATTACCTTCCCACCTCCCCACCCACGGCCCTTTGCAATCCGGTGATTAACTTAATTGCAGTTCCAGCTCCAGGAGTCAATCCAGCCCAGGAGCAGGAGCTGTGCCAGGAAGGTCTTACCCCTGTGTCCTGTCTGTATTCAGACCAAGAGCATGGACACGTAGACAAGCAGTGCTGGCTGCAGACACAAATCCCACCACCTCATGTTGGGGATTTAAGCCCAGACTCCCAGTGCAAGCCGGATGTGTGGGACCTGCTGGATGGAAAGAACACACTGGATGGAGAATTGCCAAAGCTCAGTCCCTCCAACCAAGGATGGACTGTAGGATGTGTTGCTCCCAGAGGACATCTCTGGACTTGGCAGAAGAGGCAATGCCATTGCTTAGTCATGAGGAGGATCCAGGGATGGCTGTGGCTCCCCTGGGATGCAGGTGTTGGTCCTCCCTCAGACCAGGGTCTGAGCAAAGACTGCTGTGACTGTGACCACTGTGCAGGAAACTGGCAGGAGGGGACAGCTACACCCAGTGCTTCCCAGCTCATCCTTCCTAGGGCATTTGCTGAGGACATCTCTGGCTCTGCTACACTGCAACAGGTGTTCTAATTACAAAAGGCAATTAGTGGAGAAACACCCAGGGTTCCTCCTTCCTCCAGGAGAGGGCAGGTGCTGCCTGTCCTTTAAAAGTGCCCTTTCCCTCTTGCAGGCTTGTGCTGAGTTCATTGTAAACTATCATCCCTGCTTCTATGCTTTGCTGCCTGCCAGCACCTCATTCTGGCACGTGGAACTGGCTGGGAGCAGCTGGTGACATGTGCTATGAGTTACACCATTGCTGTGTCACCCATCTCTGTCACCCAAGGAGGGTGACTCTGTGCTGCCAGAGATGCCAAGGACCCAGGGATGACGCACCAGGTGCAGGTACCTTGTTTTGGGTGTTTGCTATCTTGATTAAGGGCAGGGCTGTGGGTGCCTTTCCTCCCTGGGTCTGCCTGAGCTTGGCTTCCCAGGGAAAAGTGTCTGGAGGGAGAGGAAACCATAGGAGATGATATAACAGCTGATGAGTTGTTGGGTGAAATGTTTTGTAATGAATTAGGAAGCTCCTGGGGGCAGGGAGCACTCAATGTGCCCCTTGGCTCCTGCTCAGCAGCCCTTAGGCTGGGAAGGTCCATGCAGTGGGGTCCCTGCAGTGGGGTCCCCACCCACACCCTGCCCAGAACCCTCTACCTGGTTCCTGGCAGGCAGCAGGGATGTTAAGCTGGGTGACACTTCACAGGGCTTTTAAATGTCACCATCCCCCCGCCACCCACCCCCAGTGTCCGTGCAGGACACTGGGCACAGAGTCAGACCACAAAGCCCCGGCAGTGCTGTCTGGGCTGGCCCTGCAGGTGTGGCTGCCCCTCTTGCCCACGGATGGACGGACAGAAGGATGGGTAGATGACGCCAAATGACAGACTCTAGCCCCAAAACTTCCCTCTATGCAATACTCTTAATCCAAGGGGTGATCTGGTTCTCCTGTTGCACCGTGTCCTGTCTGAGCCCTCCAGTCCCATCCCAAGCCAAGCCTCCTGCCGATGCCCCGTTCAGGTACGTGCCTGGTCACCGGGTCTCTGGGTCACCCTCCGTCAGCCGCGAGCCCTCGCCAACCCCTCGGCGCTCAGACGGGTCCGACACCTCCGTGTGCTGTTGCTTATACTCATAAGGCTGGAATTAGGAGCGAAAAGCAGGAATGCTCATGCGGTGTCAGGCAGCACTTCCTGCAGCTGGCCATATGAAGGTGGCCAAGCCCAGCTGAGGGTTGGCTCCAGCTTCAAAACTGGGATTTGAGTTTGGGTTCAGCCTTTATACTGTGTCCTTCCCCAAAGAAGCAGAGGATGCTGGAATCGAGGGTTTCATCTCCAGGCCAAGTGAAACCCCACATCCATCCTTGTGGTTAACCATCAGTAGACATATCATCGCTCAGAAATCCAACTTCCTTCAGCAGAGTCTCAGTCTGGGCTGTTCCAAGGAAAATCACTTGGTTCCTGGGTTCAGCATAAGCTCAGCAGTGATTTACTATGAAAATGTGCAGGGAGTTAATGATGTTCATCCTGCAATATTTGTGTAAGGGCTGTACATCTGCTCTTGTTGACTTCTAAGTAAAACTGGCTGGAAGAATGCTGTTCTTAATTCTGTTGCTCAATACCTTATTTTAAATTCAGTGTCTAGTACCCCTGGATGCTACCTCCTGGTTTTTTTTCCTCCAAGCTGTGTGAGTAAGGAGCTTGGGCTGTGTTTTCCAGTGCACACCGTTGCTCAGTAACTTAACAGTGCAATAAAAGCTTGAGATAATAATTGCTATTGCCAGGAAAATCCTCCAATAAATAATAATTTCCTTATCTGCATGACTTTGGGACTGGAGAAAATGCCTTCCAGTGGAAAGCTGCAGTACATAAGAGCATGCAAGGGGTATTTCAGATGAAAGATCAGAGCAAGGCGAGCTCAGAGCTGAATTTTGTTCAGTGCAAACAAGTGGGTTAGCAAAAAACCTGGAATAATCAGTGTGGATAAGTAACCACTGTAGTAAACTAGGGAGAGCAGCTGGGCATTTTCACCTCTTGTGGTCTGTAGAGCTAGACAGGTCACTGCTTTGACTTGTGGTCTTTAGAAAAAATGTGGGGAACTCTCAGTTCCAGTAGTGGGTGGTTCTGGAGGCCAAGGACACTGAGCTCTCCATTTGTCACCCTCATCTCCAGCCTAGAAAGGACTGTGAGTCACACCCTAGGACCTGCCAGACCTTGGTGGAAGGTACAGCCCTAATTCTGGTCCTCCTGTCCCAGACAGGGACACACCAAGGCACCTGTGTCTGTATAGAGATGGGCACCTATTTGGCCCTGGATGTGACATCTGTGACCACAGGCTGTGTGACAACAGGCAGGAGAAGGCAGTGCTTCCACACTGCTCCAAGGAAAACAGTGCCCTGCCTTGGATGCTACCACAGGTTTCCATTACAGAGTCCTCAGAGGGAAGGGGATATATTTTGAAGTCTCTTCTACCCTTTCTCATCTCTGTAAACAATAAACCACCACAAAGAGCATGGTGCAGGAGAGAAGGCTGCAATTTTAACTACCTGCTGAACCTCAGCCCCAGAGGTGACACCCACACTGGCTATTTCCAGCCCCTGAGTGGGCAGTCTAAAGACACCGGGATGTTTGTTGTGCCCAGTGTTTCCACAGCTGCTTCAGGGGAAAGCTGGGGGTCAGGCTGGCCCACAGGGATGCAGCCAAGGATCACAGAATCACAGAATGGTTTGGGTTGGAGGGGACTTCCAAGTTATCTCCTTCCACCCCTCTGACATGGGCAGGGATACCTTCCACTAGACCAGGTTGCTCCAAACACCGGCCTTAAACACTTCCAGGGATGGGGCAGCCACAACTTTTCTGCTGTGATGCAGATAGAGGCAGAAAGATGCCCTGGATTGTCTAAGTGGGGAAAAAAAACCCCAAAACTAAACCAAAATCTTTGGGACAACTGGGCAGAGTTTCGGGATCAGCAGTTGCTATGCCCCCTTCCCAGCTGGAGGTGCCATCACCAGGACCCCAATGAGTTTTTACCTTTTTTTTATTCATGAGCTGCATGTTCAGCCCCACACTGGGATGCAGGATCCCCAAGGAGTCAGTGAGCATCCCCCAGCTGTGGTTTGTGAACACCTACACGTGTGCTCCTGGTAAGAATCACACCCACACCAGCTTAGGTGTGAGCTCCAAAATCCCTGTTTGGAGTCTGGCAGCCAGCAATCCATCCTCCCTTCCCATCAGTCAGAAGCTTCTGTGAACACCCTGCAGCAATGGGAATATTAAGGAAGGGGAAGGGAGGGTGTTTTACTTGATGTTAAATACTTGTATTTTATGTCCAAGATTTGACCTGCAATTGAGACTCAAGTATAAAGGGAGGTAGAAATTCCACTGGAAAATCTACCCAGTGGAGTAGTTTTGCGTAGAATACCCACATGCCCAGTGGGGGTGTGCAGGTGTTGGAGAAATAACAAAATAATAATGGACCTCTCTGGGGGAAAACATAACTGGATTAGGTAAAAGCAGGGCAGCCTTGGGATCTGCTAGTCACAGATACAGGGATGGTCCTGCACCAGGTCTGGGGGATTTGGAAATGTGTGGAGTAGTGTGTGGGGCTCCATCTTCTGCTTGGATGGTGCAGGGATGCAGAAGGTTGTGCCCTCAGTGACTGTCCCAGGCAGCATGTGGCAGGGAGATGGGCAGGAAGCAGCTGGGTCATCCAGCACTGAGCTCCCATGATCAGCACAATTTTCAGGGGGTTTATGGCATGCAGAGAGTCTGGAGTAAGCAAACAGCTGGGATCTGGAGTTCATTTTGGATGCACAGAGCAGGTTTTGTCATGGTAAAGATCTCCCCCTCCCGTCCGCCACGGCAGCGAGGATGAGAGTGAAGGAGGGAATCAGCTCGAGTTCCTGCTTTGTTCTGTGACTGAGCACAGTTCAGACAGTTCACTGTGCAATTGGGGGCCACCCTGAGTGGGTGAGGGTGACTGTGCCCCCAAGGTGGGCTTGCAGGCTGGGTGAGCTGCCTGCCTGACACCCTGGGCTGGGAGTGTCCGGTGGGACCTTCATCCTTCAGTGGGGGTGCCCCTCACATGGGTCACTGCCAGGCTGGCTCCACCTTGGAGGGATTAACAGATGTGTAGATGTGGCACCTGGGGACATGGGCTAGGGGTGCCCTTGGCAGTGCTGGGGGAATGGCTGGACTCGATGATCTTACAGGGCTTTTCCCACCTGAGTGATTCTGTCATTCTGTGATTCTGCAGAAATAACGTCCCCGCACAGGTGAGAGCTGGCAAGGGTGCTCTGCAGGTGGGACAGGCAGATTTACCAACCCCAAAGATGTGGGAAGAAAAGATCTGAGATTTCAGCTCTTGAGGCACAGATCTAAATTAAGAGCCAGGACAGACTTTGTGAGTGCAAGTGGGTTGTGAGTCATGTATGAACTGTGAGTCCAGACCGTTGTGGGCGAAGGGCAAAGCCTCACAGCAGACAACACTTCTGAAAGGAGTCTGCAGGGGACAAAAGGGTTTTGGATGTCATCCCGTGAGTCAGTGGCACCCTGGGCACAGCAGCCAGCCCAGATTCTGCACCCTGTGAAACACTTTTGCAGCAAACCCTTTTCTTCTTCTTTTCTGATCTTTGTCCTCAGGCTTAGCTGGCAGGCTCAGGTACTGTGAGCTTGGGAATGCTGTCTATGGGATCTCTGCTTAGTCCATCCCTGGGCAGCCTTCTCAGTCCAATGTGTACCTTGGGCAAGGGAAGGGGTTGGGGGATTTGGGTCAGCACAAGCAGCAGGGGAAAGAGGGGTCCTTTCCCAAGAGAATTCCCAAATATTAACCCTGTCACTGTGATGGTCTGCTACATTCAACAGGTGGAAATGAAACATTGCACTCTTTTTCTTAGCAAGCTTTTAGAGAGAAAAGCAAAGCTTATGGCAGCCAGAATTTTGTCACCTGCAGGTACAGGGTGCTCTGCATGCCACAGACCTGCCTCCCCCTCCTCCCTGGGCTGGAGGCTCCGGGCTGTACACGACCCAGGCACGAGGCAGTCCCCGCCCCTTGGTGGGCAATGCCACCTTCCCTGTTAAAACCAACAGAATTTGGAGAATACAAAACCTGCAAGTCACCGACTGCTGCTGCGGCTGCTCTTGCACCTCAGTGTTTGCTCTGGTTCTTTAAACCGACAGACACCAATGCTGGAAATGAGGGAAAAAATAGCAACTGCCATTGCTGAGAAACACGAGTCAGGCACCTTTGTAAAACAAAGGGGGCGAGGGAGGATTCCTGCATCCACAGCAGAGGCTGGGACAAAGCCATAATGTCTCTTTTTCGCTCGCTGAACTGGTTTTCAAAAAATTCTTCTGCAAAGAGATTTCTTTTGTGAGATTTCTATTTGAAAGGCAGGCCTCACAATAATCCCTGACAGCTCTGCACTGGCAGACAATGTACACAGGATTCCCAAAAATGCCCCAGCCATGAGTCAGTGCCTACTGTGCCCAGGAGGGAGATGTGCTGCTACTCATGGGCAGCCCACTAGGTCAGGGCAGGGTTTACCTCTCTGGAATATACATTTTCCTTTAGGGAATATTTAACTAAAAGAGTTGGAAGATATAGTACAAGTGCTAACGCGTTTTGAGGCCAAAAAATGAGGGGCAAAAATGATTGGAGATGGAGTAAGCAAGGAAGACTGAAAGAGAAATGGAGGCTTAAGATGAGAAGAAGCCTGTAAAAGAAGTGGAGTCACAAAGAAGGTTGGGGAGTAAAAACAGTAGAGGAGTGCGAGAGAAAAAAAACATTGACCATAAGAGAAAATGAGGCCAGAAAAAATAGAGGCTGCAGAAAGGTAGAGGGCCAAGAAAGGGTGGGAGAGGGAAAGAAATGCAGAGGCTGAAAAGGGCAGGAGGCCAAAATAAAGAGGGAGGCCAAAGGAAAAGTAAAGACCAAAAAAAAGAGGAGGGTGGAAAGGGGTGAGAGGTTGAAGAGGCACACGAGACGTACGGGAAGGTCTGTGCAAAGAGGGGTCTAAAGTTTAATCGGTTCCTCGGGGCTGGACAGGGCTCAGTGGCGATAAGGCAGCACAATGTCCAATTGTTCTCCTTGCACACCAAGTCAGCCCAGCTTCCTCTGCCCTCTGGGCTCGGGATGTGCAGGAACACAGATTTTGGATTTGGGCTGGAGAGAGTTTGGGTCTGCTGAGGTCCCCAGCCAGACCTAGAACTCTGCAAGTCCTTTGGATAAACTTTCCTTCCCAGCTCCACCCCAGCCCAGGGGATAAACTTTTCCTCCCAAGCTCCCTAAATTACTCTGGCCTTCCTCCCACTCCCGAGACCTTGATCTTCCTCCCAGCTGAGGCAGCTCATCATGCAGCTGGCTACAACTCCTTATTCCTGATCAGCTGCACACTTGGCTCCAGAGCTGAAGCCCCACAGCACCCTGGACCCTCAGCACAGCAGGGATGGGGAGCTGTTGCTCTGTGCTGCTCTATCAGGGAGTTTCCCCTTTGCTAAATGGCCCAAAGGGGCCAAGAGGCTGCAGGTGGCGGAAGGTGGCAGTGGGGACATGTGACCCCAGGGGCATGTGGAGGCTCAGCCCTGACAACACCTGCACCCCCAGCCAGGGTCATTCGAGCCTTGCAGCAATTTGTCTTTATATTTGACATCTTTGGTTTGGCTGAGAGAATTCACAGCTCAGAGCATGGTGGTGATGAGGAGTCAGGGCTGACAGGCCCATTGGGATAATGTGGTGTTATTTCAGCTATAAATCCTAGAAGGTTTGGGTTAGAAGGAACCTTCAAGATTGTCCAGTTCCAACTCCCTGCCATGGGCAGGGACATCTTCCACTAGACCAGGTTGCTCCAAGCCCCGCCCAGCCTTACCTTGAATACTTCTAGGGATGGAGCATCCCTAATCATCCTTACTTTCCCAGAGAAGCTACGGCTTCCCCAAATCTTACTATGGTTCTGTGATTTTATCCTGTTTTTTGCATCAAAAATGAACCATTTATACTGCTGTGTCACTGCACTGTATCATTCCTGTTTGTTCGGGGTTGTTTTTTAGTTGGTTTGGTTTGGTTATTTTAATGGCCCAAATATTGTGATTTGCCATTTAAAATGTTTTTAGTTTGTTGTATATTTCGATCTAAATTCTGATCTGGGCTTCTGCTTCTGCCCAGAGCTTTAGGTGAATTTGCAGTAATTTGGAGAGTGTCATTTGGCATTATGCTCCTGGCTGCAGAACTGCTCCTGTCTCCCGGGGTCTGGGGGCACCTGCAGGATTTGGGGGGGGGTTTGTTGCAGTCGGGGAGAGCAGCACACTGACTCCCTAAAGCTGTCCCTGGACAAGGGATCTGCTGCCTCCCCACTAACCCACCCTGCCCCTGTGCTCTGGAACCTCCCTCTGCCCCCTCACTCCAAGCATCCCGTGGGGCTGGCAGAGCATCACATGGGCATCTGTGAGGGTAGCAGAGCATGGATCCGTGGGGATCCATGTGGCAGGTACCAGCATCCCGTGGGCATGCCAGAGCCTCCTGTGGAGGTCCATGGGGCTGGCAGAGCATCCAGTGGGGAACCTGAGCATCCTGTGAGGCTCCGTGCGGGTGGCAGAGCATCCCATAGGGATCCATGAGGGTGTTAGAGAATCCCATAGGGGTGGCAGAGCATCCCATTGGGATTCGTGAGTGTGTTAGAACACCCCCTCAGGCTGGCAGAGCATCACGGGGATCTGTGGGGGTGGCAGAGCACCCCGTAGGGATCCGTGGGGCATATATGAGCATCCTGTGAGGATCCTATAGCGTCCCGTGGGGATCCATAGGGCTCGCAGAGGGGAACCCCGATCATGCCGTGCGGCTCGGTGCAGCATGTACGAGCATCCCCTGGGGGTCCCAGAGCCGCCATTGGGGATCCCTGGGGCTGTCAGAGCATGCATGGGGATCCATAGGGTATGTGTGAGTCTCCCATGGCGCTCCGTGGGGCTGTCAGAGCCCCCCCGTGGGCTCAGCCCCGCCGCCCGCCTCGCCCCGGGTGCGGGTCCCGCCGCTCCCCTCCCCGCCCCGCACCTACCGGCGGCTGCGCGGCGCTCCCGGCTGCGGCTCCGCGAGTGCGCGCGGGGAGAACCGGGATGGAACACAGGGAACGGGGATGATGAGGATGAGGAGGAGCTGCCTCGGCGCGGGGGAGCGGCGGGAGGATGCGCGGGGCGGGAGGGAGAAAGTGGGGGCGGCGGTGCGCGATCGCATCCACTCCCGCAGCGGAGCGGGGCACCTGCCTGCACTGCCCAACCGCGGGTCAGCCCAGTGGACAGGGGCTGGGCGGGGGCTGAGCCCCCGCGGCCAGCGGGATCGGAGAAAACCCCTCAAATGTCGGAGGAGCACCTGCATTCCTGTCCCTCGAGTTTCCCCCTCCCATCACTGCGGTCCATGACATTCCTGCGTTGCAGGGCGTCTGAGAGAGTACCCTGAGAAGCCGATGACTCCCCTCATCCTAATCAGCTCTGGGTGCCCTGGGCAGAGGGAACGGGGTCCCTGCCCTCCCTATGGGAGTCCCTGCCCTCTTCACGGGGTCCTTGCCCTCCCCTTGGGCAGCCGCAGAGAAGGGGCCGGGGCAGGGGTGGCCACAGGGCTATGCCGGCTGTGTTCCCGCTGGCACTGAGAGAGCTTGGCCTTAAAAGCCGAAGTGTTCCCAAGAGCGCTGTCAGCCGGATAAAATGCAGCTCCATGTCCCCAAGGACGGGAACTGGTGCCTGGTGCCGATGCTGGCTCTGCCACAGGGCAGCTGTGCCAGGGCATTGGCTTTGCTGGGGTGCCAGGGCTGGGCTTGTGGGGTGCCAGCCGTGGGCTAATGGGCTCACGGGATGTCAGGGTGGATTTGTGGGATGACAGCAGTGGGCTCTTGGGGTGCCAGTGGGGGGCTTCTGAGGCGCCAGCAGTGGGCTTGTGGCCTCATGAGATGCCAGGAGGGTGGGCTTATGGGGTGGCAGCAGTGAGCTCGTGGGCTTATGGGGTGCCAGTGGCGGTACATGTTGGGGTGCAGCTGTGTGGGGTGTGAGGCTGCGGGTCGCTGCGTGTTTGCTGCTGTGCTAATGAAGCCCGAGCGATGACTTCAGCGCTTGGCCGGGCTCCATGAGTGCTTTGATGTGGTGTTTAGGCTGTGTTATCTAAGGCTCGCCCAGAATAGGCTTTTAGACCCGGCTCACGTGGAGCCAGTGTGTTTGGACAGGCATTCCGGGCTGGAAATGCCGTGAGCCCAGACGTTTGGATAAAACATTCCCGAGTTGACTGTGGTTACCAGTGGCTGGTGCAGATGGCTGCTAATGCACCCCACAGCACAGGTGGACTCTATGGCCTTTCCTGCTATAGCACTATTCCTTTTTTTTCTTCCAATTTGAACAATCCCACACATTCCTCCTGCTATTTCAGGAAATAATAATAAAAAAAATATAGCCAAACATTCCCGAATCTCACAGAATGGCAGTCCTGGCTTTGCCTCTGGCTGTCCTGGATGAAAGGCACTGGTGTTTTGAGTATATGAGGAAGATTAGGAAATGCTGCTCCTTTTTCTCACTCAAGGGATCACCCCCCTTGTTTTGGCGCTGCAGGGAGACTGGTCCCTCCCTGCAACCCAGCCTTCCCCACTTGCCTGGCTCCCCTTATACCCTGGTTGTGGTTGGCATTCAGCAGCCCTGGTGTGATGCGGGACACGGAGTGCTGCAGATGGTGTCCTGCTAAATGGTGTCCTTTCTGCCTGTCCTGAAGGCAGACGGCCCCAGGACGGAGCCAACAGCCAGAGTGATGCATGGACACGGAGCAAACACAGGCTTGGGCAGTGGGATCTGCACCGGGCACGAGGGGAGAGGAGACTTGACCAAAATCCAGACACCAACAGTACTGCAGTGGCCCCAGGCCCTGCAGTGAGAGCTGGAGGGATATGGGACACTACAGGGATGGGGACACTGAGGAGATGGGGGTACTGAGGGTATGGGTGGTACTGTGGGGCACTGCCATGGCAGCAGCTCTGTCTCACTCTGCCCTCCTCAGTCTGGCCCTGCCTGGGCAGTCCCAGCTGCAGCAGGTGCCAATGGTATTTCCCAGGCGCTTTGGATGGATTTGGATGGCTGTTCCTCTCCTGTTCCTGCCTCTGCCTGGGGTAAAGAACCTCTTCACCTCACTGCCTCAAACGCCCACCAGTCTCTTTGGCTCTGAGTCCCATAAATAATACACACTTCCTGGAGTTGTTTGGAAGCACAGTGAATAATTAACCATGGAGCCCCAAGGAAGCTGTAGGTGCTTCTCTCTGTCTGGCACCAGCTCACGTAGGCAGTGCCTGTGCGGGCAGCTGAGCCCCAGCACCTGCTGCCCCAGCAGCTCCTTATCCCCGCGAACCACGGTCCTGCAGCCAAGACAATTTAGACAAAATGTCCTGCATATTTAAAATGAGACCCAGAAGATCTCCCATCCTTGGGCTTTGGTTCCATCCCTCTTGGAGGGGTATTCCTAGAAAGACTCAGTGAGCACCGCTCAGCCCAGTACAAGCTGGGAACTGCACCGTGGTAGAAAGCCCCTCCTGCCAGAGCTGGAGGGAGGAAAAGGAAATGCCAGTTGTTCCCCAATGCCACAACTGTTGGCTAGGAGTTCAGGAACCAGGACCGTGCAGTGTAGACTCTTTGGGAAGGGGCTCCAGAGGCCCTGGGAGGCTGTGGCTCTGCAGGGTTCTCTGCCAGGGGGAAATGGGGAATGCTGGAAGAGGCACTTACCTGAGGGTCAGTCGGGGTGTGCAGGGCTGGGTGATGGGGGTGGCTGGGAAGCTGGGGTCACCCTGCCCCTAGCCCCGCTTCCCGGAGCCAGCAGCTCCCGCAGCGATCGCACCCACACCCCTCGCAGCACTCACGGGTGTCCCAGAGCGAGGCAGGGTCCCTCAGATGGGCACAGGCACCAGGAATGTGCCGGGTCCTGGGCAGTGGCTGGTGTCGGCCGGAGGGCACCAGAGCGACACCGTGGCTGGCGGTGCCGGCTGCCGCTCTGCACCCACATAGGACAAGGAAGTATGGATAATCCTTCGCCTTGCTATTTTTTTCCTCTCATGTGATCTTGTTTTTGGACAGCTATTTTGGGGCTGGACTCCAGCCCAGGTGAAAGACAAGGATTGAATCCAGCCTCCCCCTTTCCCGGAGGCCCTCCCAGGACCTCTGCCTGCCTGCCTACCCACGGGATGGGGTGAAACCCTGCCACTGGCTCATGGTCCGTGCCTGCTTCCAGACCTTTCCCTCTCTTGCTGCAGAGCCCTTTCTGTTGTGTTCTGCTCTGTGCAGCCGAGGGGTGATGAAAGCAGGCTGTGGTGAGCACACTGTGCCTGGTCACCCCTCCACCCCATAGCCTCGCCCTGCCCTTTGGGCCCGGGGCTCTCGCTGGCACTGGCTCAGCTGCAGAGTCAGAGTCTCCCCAGCACCATTTGCCTCTTTCTGTCTGTTTCCCCCCAGATCAGCCTGGCAGGAAGCTGATGGAAGATAAATACATTAAAAATATGCTTGGAGCTTGTAGCAGCCTTGGAATGAACTACTGAAAGCCCTGGCTCTGTGTGCTGCCCATCATCCCCCTCCTGCCGCTGGAAGTGTCCCACCAGCACCTGGAGCAGGCGGACAGGCAGGGACATGGGTGAGGGGGGGAACTCTGGGGGTCCATACTGTGTTCTGCCCACCCCTGCCCTGGGGGCTTTGCTGGGGACATCCTTGGGCACATCCTGGTGTCAAACGCTCAGCACTGTCAGGATTGACTATTTTAATCCCATTTATGTCTTTCAGCCCCCTGGATGAAGTTGAGGGGGGCCAGTAGGGCGCTGGGGAAGGGCAGCCTGGCTCTGTGGCTTGGTGGGGGGTGCAGGAGTGACCCCTTGCTTGGGCAGGAGTGTGGCAGAACATGGATGTCTGGGATGTGACACTGGCTCTCCCTGTCCCCACGTGCAGGTGTCACTGCAGACACATCCGTGCCCTTTCACAGTGGATGGCGGGAGGAGTGGGTGCTGTCACGGCTTGTTTGGCTGCCTAAATTGCGTCTTTGCATGGTTGAAACTCGTTGACGAGTCTTAGAGAAACCTGAATTTCCCTCTACCCAGCCTCCCCAGTTCAGCTATGAAAGAAGGGGGTTTCAGCACTGACTCCAGAGCACTGTGGGCAGGTGGCACATGGCAGCACGGGACAAGAGAAGGACAGGACCCACCGTGTGAGACTTCAGTCAGAGGTGAGTATGATTTATGTTACAGAGAAATGGATTATTCCAGAGGTGTGTTACACAAGTGAAAAATTCGGATCCAAAAATTAGAGAAACATTTTTTTCAGCCTGTTTCCCAGTATTTTTTTAAAAAATAATATTATTTTTTAAATATTCTATATATTAAATACATAAAAATACATTAAATACATCAAATGCATATTAAATATATAAAACTATAAAATTTTTTTTAATATGTGTAAGAATATATGTAATTGTTTTCTTGTTACTGCTGGTAACCACTTTTATGTCACACAAGGACTTCAAGAATCCCTCTCCGACACCAATTAATTGCTCTCTTCTCTTTTAGGGGGGAACTTTCACCATGTACCCCACCAGAGTCAAAGCTTTTCTGTTGCACTCGCTGCAAATTATGGTATTTATAATAATGAGGTGAATGTTGATAACCATCAACTCGTAGGAAGCCACTGTTCCCCTTTGTAACAATCTCTGGGGAGGGTTCCGGGGGAAACCAGTTACTTTATAAAAGTAACAGAGGTTTTAATAATGGAAAAGATGAATAAAATGACTGAGCAGAGAAAACCCTGCAGAAGAGGGAGGTGCAGAGAGGCGTCGGGGCCGCCAGAGGGCGCAGCGGGGCCGCAGCTGGAGCATCTGGGCACAGCTGGATGGGGAAGCGGGCACCGCAGGGGGATAAGGCATAGCTGGATGGGGGGCACCGCTGGGGGATAGGGCACAGCTGGGGCACAGGGCAAAGGGGGGAGAGGGCAGTGGCACTACCGAGGGGGCACATCTAGAGCAGGGGCACAGCTGGGGCCCTGGAACAGCTGTCATGGCTGTGGCACAACTGGCAGCCAAGGGGCATCTGAGGCTCATGCGGGCGCAGCATCCACAGCTGGGGCATATCTGGGTGGCAGCAAAGCTGGCAGTTCTGGCCGAGGGGTAGCAGCTACATCTGCACTGTGCGCATTTGGTGCCACATCCATGTGCACATCTGGCAGTGCACCACATCGGGCACTGTGCACATCTGGCACCTGGTGTCACACCCATGTACACGTCTTATGGTGCATCCATCTCAGGTATGGCTGGCACTGTGCACAGATGGTGGCACGCCCATGTGCCCAGCTGGCAGGGCACTCACCTCCAGGCTCGGGGCCCAGGTTACCTCTGCTGGCTTCCAAAAGCCACTGCAGCTGCTCCAGGCTTGAGTTTGCTTCCTGCATGAGGTGGGGATGGGGCTCTGCCCCTGTAAGCAAGGCAGGAGCTCCTCATTAAGATCCTCTCGCTCTGATCTCTGCCCGAACTTGTCACTCGCCCAGCCACACACACAGGACAGTAATTTTGTTTGTCTTTGCCGTGGTCTTGCACATTGCTCTCAGTCCCAGCTCCTGCACCAGGATCCTTTTGGTCTTTCCCAGTTGCTGTTTCCCAGGAGGGAGCACCCCATCCTGAGGAATGACTCGCGGTCTTTGTATTTTAACAAATTGAAACGAATGTTGTTTACTCCCCTCGGCACTAGTTCAGAGTCAAGAGCTGATTCCCAAAGGACTCTCCTGGATACACTAACCAAACGAGGCCTCTTCTCCTGTAATTACATTCCAGAGACAACAGACATCTCCTGATTCATTTAATATGTGCCATGTCGTATTTAGATACGTAACAGAAGCCCTATTACCTTAAAAGTCCTGCTGTTATCAAGTACTGACTTAATTACAGTTTCATCTAAAAATAGATCAAGTTAGCTTGACAGAAATCATTTGTCCTCCTCCCCTGCTTCCCAGTGATGTTTCTTCCCTGCAGTTCCTGCTCCATCATGAACAGCATCAATCCACTGACACAGCCTTTTCCTGAGACCTGCCAAGAGCCCACCAGCGTGTTTGCTATCCCCTCATCGCAGTCTTGCAAAATGGAGAATCATAGAAATCATAGAATGATTTGGGTTGGAAGGGACCTTAAAGGTTCCACCCCCTGCCATGGTCAGGGACATCTTCCAGTACACCAGGTTGATCCAAGCCCCGTGCAACCTGGCCTTGAACGCTTCCAGGGATGGGGCAGCCACAGATTCTCCGGACTTATATATAAACACAAATCTATATCTATATCCATATCTAAAACCACGGACTACCCAGGATGCTCTTTGGGCTCAGGTTATCCAGCTTTGGCTGCCTTTATCCTTCCTGACTTTGGGAGCTTCTACCACCCAGGTAATTCCTCTGAGCAGGAAGTGGTGCATCGCTGCTGCTCCTTCATCCACTCTTTGCCTGAGCTGCTGTTGTTCCCAGCCCCCAACCAAGGTGAGGCTCAGAGCCAGTATTTGCTCATCAGCATCACTTTCCTCTTTCCTCTGATTGTTGTGTGGTTTCCACAGCTTTTGTAGTTGCTCCTGCTTTCCTGGAAGCCAAGCCAAGGCAGCTTTCTTCTCACTTGGGAAAGAACCGGCTCCGTAAGCCTGGGTGGTGTCACCGGCAGTGGTGGCTCAGAAGGAAAGGTGGGAAAGTCCCTTCTATGAAGGGCCCCATCAGAGCTGTCCTGGCTGGTCCTTGTGCCGTGCTGGGCTTTCATTTTATTTCCCATGTGCTTGACAGTGGAAACAGACTTTTTTCTCCTCATTTTGGCATGAGCAGGATGAAGGCCACGCTCCAGCAGTGCCAGCAGGGCTCCAGGCACTGGGTGCTGGCGCTGCGGGGCTGGACCTGGCAGGACCGAGGTCACACGGATGGGTGGACTTGAAGGATCCCAACTCTCCCAGTGTGTGCCACTGGTGGAACTTTCTTTGCCTTGCTGCATCAGAAGCTTTTTGTTCCCTTGCTGGATGAGGGAAGGCAAGGAGGGCAGCCCAGGACCCCGGAGCAGCAGCTTTCCCAGGAATGTCAGCTCTGCTCGTTGCAGCATCGGATTTTCTGATCTGAACCCTTGAGGAAAACTGGGACTTCTGTGTCTGAGAGCTGCTCCAGGAGATACCTCACTGCCCAAAATCTCCAAGAATTTTTGATTTTGTCTTTGTCAGCCCAGCCACTTGTGCAAACAGTGTCAAGCCAGGGCTGGGCACACAAAGCAAGGTCGGTTATAAGCCGTTCTCCTGGAACAGAGGCACTTGGAGCCAGCACAAAGGAATCTCTGTCTCTCCCCTGCACTGGCATCCTGGCAATTAACCCAGAAAATCGCAGTTTGGCCTTGTCCTGGGTGCTGAGTGCGGGTCTGTGCAGTGTGAGGGGCGTCTGGCCCGGCTGAGAGGTCTGACCACTCTGTGGCCCCCGGATGCACAGGGAAATGGAGTGGTCAGTGTCCAACTGGGAAGTACCAAATGAATAGGGAACTCACCCACTTCTAGAAGAAGTGAAGGAAATAATTTGGGTTTTTACACTGAATTGTGTTTAAGAGATGTATGTCCAGAAAATAACAAAATTAGGAGTCACCTGGATCATAAAATCATGGAAGAGGCTGAGTTGGAAGGGACTCACAAGGATCATTGAGTCCAGCTCCTGACCTTGCACAGGACAACCCCAAAAACCACACCATGGATCAAACATGAGCAACCTGACAGAAACACTGAGCTGGTCTGATCCCCACAGAACAACGTGTCACACACTGCCAGGGACACGGGAGCCCAGGGCAGAGCTCGGCTGGCGGAAACTGAGCCCTGCCCTGCCAGGCTCCTGCTGGAAACAACAGCCATCCAGAGCTAAACACGGCGCCGTGGGAAGTGCTGGTGAAGCAGATAATCCACAGGCAGAGGTTGTGACAGTCCACTCGAATATGTCACGGCACAGTCATCATTAAAAATACAGTAATTGGGTGCCTGGGCTGGGCTGATGTACGCACAGGGGAAGTACTCTTGAATAATTGAAAAATATTCCGTATTCATTTTGCCACTGCACTTCCTGCAGATCAAATTAGTGAGACATGGATCCAATTGCAAAGTAATTTTTAAATCTTTGTGTTTGGTCCTTTGAGAATTTTTTGTATCATTTTTTACTGTGTAAAGCCCCCAGCAAAGCTCACAGCAGCCTCTAAAGGCATGGAGACTGAGGGAATTAATGGTAAAAAAAGGAAGGCAGTAAGGAAGATTGTAAGTCATGCTTAAAGGGTATTGTAGAAACTCCAGTTCACCCAAGTCCAACCCACTAGGAAACAAATATTTAATTGTACAGTAAATAACATATTTTTACAGTTCCAAACCATATCTCAGAAGCCAAGTAAATATAAACAGGAATGTGAATGGATTGCAGAGCCCCTGGTCCTCCTGTGTCCTGCCACAGAATGGGGACAGCAAAGGGACCCAAACAGGAGGGGAACGAGGGCTAGACCAGTTGACTGGGAATTGTGATTGGTATCTGGGGGACTCGTTTCTGGTTTTTGTATGGAAAGGGACTGCTGCTCTCTGAGAAGCAATATTGGAAAGGAGAGTGCTGTGGGAGGATGGGCATTTTGATGCTGACCCCAGGAAGCTGACGTGTGGCAGGGTATGGGCAGAGCGGGCAGCAACGCTCCTGGGATCCCCCGAGGCTGCTGTGGTGCCTGGGGAGCAGCCAGTGATGCCCACAGGGCCCCCTGGAGCTGCTGCAGTGCCCGGTGCGGGTGCAGTGCCCACGGGACGTCCCGAGGCGGCTGCGGTGCCTGCCATGCCCTTGCAGCAGGTATCAGATGAGGAGCTCCCCAGTCACTGGGTGTTTTTAATAGCAAGTGGAATTGCTCCCCATCATCAGTATCTTATCTGCACGTTTCAAGGGCACATCCTCTGCCAGCACTGCCGTGAAAGCAAACACGGTGCAGCGCCCGCACCGGGGTTTGCTCGGCAAGGTGAGGGTGAGGAGCTGATCTGGTTACTGCCCCTGCCCCGGGGGCTGCGAGTGCCCAGGCGTACCCAGCGCTGGGAGGACGTTTCACACCATAACCTTGAGCAGATGAAATATGTGCCTGGAAAGTAATTGAGATGATGAGGATAATTTTGTTCTCCTGCTCCCACAGCTGCTGCCTCATGTGCTGTCTCAATGTCCTTGTCCCCCAGCAGTGCATGAAGCCACTGCACTAAAATGCGAGGACAGCCAGGTTTTCTGGCTGGGTGATGTGTTTTGGTGCTGGCATGGTAAAAGTGAGTTAAGGAAGGCACCAGGATCTGGCTGTTGCTGGCATCACTGGAATGATGGCACTGTCCATCCTCATCCATCTCCTTGGAGAGCTCTGGGCTGTAGAGGAATGTCACACTGCTGAGCTGCAGGTACCAGCACTGTACTGAACTTCACCCCCCACAATCAGTTTAACACTACCTGATGTTTACTGGGGCTGTGTCTCACTGCACACTGCTGTACCCCACAGTCCCCTTGGTTTGCAGGCAAACCCAGTCCTGGGAGTTTGCATCCCCCAGTGCCACAGTCCAATCTCTGCTCCCCACCCCCCACAAACCCCTGGCCATGGGCAGGCTCTGCAGGACATCGAGCACGAATGCTGAGCTCCAGCCTCTGATCCTCCGGGTTTGGAAGAAGCCACCTCCCTGGAGCAGGACGAAACTTCCTTAAATTCAAAGCCTCGGTTGCTCTCTGGCTGTGGGCTGGGCTGCTGGACACATGGGTGGCTGGCACAGCTCCCCACAGGGCAGTTCCTTATCTTCCTTCTTACATTCATTAACTGCAAATCTGTTTTCTGGTTCTTATTGCCTTTTCTCGTAAGCCAGTCTGGCTGCAGCCTGTCAGATCCTGCCCCTTTCAGCTCCTCTTGGCCAGCTGGCTCAGCACCCCTGGGATCCCAAGGCCCCATCACACCCAGCCCCTTGGGGACCCTCACAGTCCCTCTCCTGCTCAGCCACCATTCCCTGTCTTCTGCTGAGAGATGGAAAAGGAAAAGTCAACCCCCGAGAGCTCAGAGCAGGGGACAAATGGCATGCAGAGCTCAGGACAGGTGGAGGTGACTTGGGTGCAGGGTATGGTGACCCTGGGGGGCTGCAGCCTCTGGAGGGTCAGGCAGGGGGGCCACAGTGACGGGCTCCTCTGAACTCCAGCCCTTTGTCTGGGCTTCCAGGAATGGCTGGGATAGTTAGTGGGGAATTCCACAGGAATCTGGAGAAGCTGTTTGAAGATATTTTTATGCAGGAAAGGCAGTGGCCTTGCTTAATTATTAGAATTCAAATGATTTGTGCTTAAGCCAACAGTAGGGAGTTGCTGTAAAGTGACACGTGTAGGGGTGGTCACTGAGTGTCGGAGAGAGGAAAATCTCCATCCACATTACAGAAACAGAGGCAGAAAAAGAAGGAACACTGAGATCTGGGAGCACTGAGAAGCACCAGGAGGAAATTACTATTTACACAGGGAGAGGCAGCGCTTACATCCCTCGTACGGGTCGTACCAGGGCTAATGCACAGCAGACATCTCTGGAGCCCCTCCAGAAAGGAAACTAGAGTTTGGTTTGGGAACTTCTGGTTCTAATTCCTGGAAACACAGCTTTAGCTCAATTTCACAGTGGTTTGTGACTTTTTTCCAGTGGTTATACAAATTTTGGGAAAACATTCCTCTCCTTGGAATTGTCTTGTGATAATATAACGCCACTTAAATGGTCGGAGGTTTTGTACAGCTTCACACCCCTCCAGAGGGGCCTGTGAAAAGCAGCCCCCATCCTCCTGGCATGGATCCTGCCCCCTTAGGCACGGGAATCCTTAGGGGTGGGTTATCCCCTGCATGTCTGCAGTCTGATTCCAGGCTGCCACTGGATTTTGACACAGGAAGAAGGAGAGCCCACAGCACGTGTGGGACTGGGGACTGAGCTCAGGGGGCAGGCTCAGTCCCAGCTGGATCCCTTTGGTCTGTGCAAGCCGTGCCAAGCTGGGAACAGCGCAGGGCAGGCAGCACCCTGGCTCCAGTGTCAGAGGGGGAGAGAACTGAGCCACAGGACAGGTGAGGGCTCCTCTGGCCTTGGGCTGGCACTGGTCAAGGGAAGGACTTGGGTTAGATGGGACATAAGGAAGAGATGATGAGAATGGTGAGACACTGACACAGATTATCCAGAGAAGCTGTGGCTGCCCCATCCCTGGAAGTGTTCAAGACCAGATTGGATGGGGCTTGGAGCAACGTGTTTTAGTAGAAAATCCCTGCCCATGACAGGGACGTGGAATGGGATGGCCTTTAGGGTCCCTTTTGTGATTCTATGACTCTGAGCTTCCAGGTGCTCCCCATGAAGGGTTGACCCTCCCCAGGTGTTGCTGGGAGAGGGATCAGCTGCAGTGAGTCAGTGCTGATGGGATACAGGGCGGAGCAGGGTTTAAGTGCTGCTGCTCTGGGGGGGCTGTAGTCTTTTGGGGAGCTTTGCAATGTTTGTGGCTGTGCTGGGCACCCAGCCTGGGAGCAGTGGTAACTCCTGGGATACTCCCTGGATGCTCTGGGATTTGTCTCCAGCTCCTCCAAAGGTGGGTGATTGAATGGAGCATATGAGTGTTTAATGCAGGTGATGGCCAAAACCTTTCCTGCCTTGGGTTTGGGCTTGGTGCAAGTTATGTTTCTGTGTGCTGTCTGTTGCTGTTCTGTCTCCAAGGTGTATATCTAAGCCTTTCTGGGAGAGTATGACCTACTCCTACATTTCCAGCTCCTTGGGGTTCTGCTTCCCTGCCTGTTGCTCCCTCTTCTCACCACAAGTCCCTGGGTAACACCTGTGGAATTCTTTTTCCATGGAGTATTATGAGACCAAAGCTCCCATGTAGAAAAAGGATAAAGCTGATATTTTGTGTTTGGAGAGGAAATGAGTGGCAGCTGCTTGGCTGGGACTTTGAGTAGACTTTGTATTTCCCCAAAAAATAAAAGCAAGAATAGACAGACTGTTTGGCCTTTCCTGACAAAGAGACTTTGTCATTTCTATAATTAACTCTGTTACTTAAATACTTCTTCCATAGACATATTTGAAGATTTCATAGCCCTCGGTTCCCTTACTTTTCCATTTCGGCTTCCTGTGCTGCAGTGACTCCCAGGGGCATGACTAATGACTAATTTCACTTTTCCATTTAATTGAGAGCTTGTTTCTGACTTTGCTTTTGTATGTTTAGCTGTACCTTGGGCAGCTGCTTGATGCCTTGTTCCCTGCCCAAAATGCACCTGTCAGGCCTTTTATCTTCTTCCTGGAGAAATTAGAGGACATCTGTGACCAGCTCTTTCTTCCAAAAAGACATTTTCATCACAGTGATTGATCCTGGATTTTCTTTATTGTGTGCTATGTGTACCCTTCCCCTCTTAAGGAATTCACTAGAAAAATCCCAAGCTTGAAACTCTTCTTATTTATGTATCCTTTATCATTTTCTGTTGGTAAGAACTTTCTTGAGGGCCTGTAGTTATATTTCCTTTGACACTTCTCTGGCACCTGCAGAGAGTGGATTCCTTTCTTCCACCCACTTGCTAAATATCCACCACTCTGCTCTGCAGAATCTGTGCAGGTGAGGCCTGAAGGGAAAGGAGCTACTGAAGCTATTGGGTAGCATGGTGAAACACTACAGATGAGAGGAATGGGAATGCTGGAAGCTCACCTTTCCCTCGGGATGAGATGTAGCCTGGACCAGGAGCAAGGGAATGATGATCTTCAGCAGCACTAACCCTGTCTTTGCCTGAAGGTAATGAAATATACAGATACACATGAGTAAACACTGGAGTTGTGGCTGCCCTATCCCTGGAAGTGGTCAAGGCCAGGTTGGACTGGGCTTGGAGTAGCCTGGCCTAGTGGAAGGTGTCCCTGCCCATGGCAGGGGGTTGGAACTTGATGATCTTGAAGATCCCTTTCAACCTGCACAGTTGTACGAAATTCCCTTGTGTGATCTTCCTGCATCATGTTAAATGTGCTAAATGCCTCTAGACATCCCAGCCTCCTGACCCAGCAATGTCCTACCCTCCTCTGTGCTTGAACGACTGTCACATCTCCAGAAGCTGTGACCTTGCAGCCACTGCCTTCGTGATCTGTAACACAGACCGGCTCACGCCGCGACGGCGGGTGATAAAGCAGAGCTTTGTTCTGTCCCACATGTGTGCACAGCGCTGTTAACATTTACAGTGGGAATGCTGCTCCCAAGGGAGACAGAGAACGGGTCATTGTGGCTTGAGTCAAACAGGGACTTGTGCTGCCGGGAAAATGAGCCTCTGCAATCTCCCCATTAAGGCATTGCTCTTTAAAATAACGTTTCTGGTTTGTAAGTTATTTTATGTCCCATTCCTGGGCAGGGCAGGGTGACCACAGACCCAAGCGCGGTGATTCTAAAAGCTGCTTTTCATGGTGCTTCAGCATAAGGCTCCTTTGGTGCCTTTGATCATCATCAATACCATCACCAGATTATGGAGAGACAAAGGAAACACTGAGTGTGGAAGCCTGGCTCCAGCACCATGAGGATCATCCTGGAAACAAAGGTCAAAGCTTAACATCAGGCTAGGAAAAGCCACAGGGGTTTGTGAGTATCCCTGTTCTCTGGGGAGGATCCTGGTTTGGCGTCCTGTCAGCAGGATGGGATAGGAAAGGCAGAGGCAAGAAGCACTCTGGGGAATTGTGCCAAAAATCAAGTGGCAAAGTGCCACCTCTGCAGTGTGAAAGGATGGACCTAGTTAGCAAAGCTAAGGGGGTCAGGGATACACACAGCTGCTCAGTGTCCTGGCTGAAGAGTACTGAGAAGGTTTGCTTTTATTTTTAACAAGGAATCAAGGGAAACAACTTCCTAAACTGGCTAAAAGCACAAGCACTAGAAAACCCTTCACCCTGAGGAGTGTCCCTGTGCTTGCTGCACCAGGAGCTGGGTCTCGGTCTATCTGCTCTGACACCTGCCAAGAAGATGAAAGGGAAAGGTGCATCTCTTGGAGACAGCTCCCCTCAGATGCACTGCCTGTGGGCTTTGTCCCTGAGATTCCTGCTCTCTCCTCGGTGTTCCCAGATGCCTCCCAGAGGCAAGTGCCAGGCGAGTGGCTTGGCAAAGGCGGCGCCGTAAGGAGCTGGCATGTCCTGGGCACGTCCAGACGGGTGCGAGTGCTGCAGAGCACGAGCAGGAGGCAAAGCCAATTAGCTAAAATAGATGACAGGCTCATAGCAGCTATGGTTACAGCACCGTGCTCTCTGCAGGGAAGAGGAACTCATTGCCCGAGGCACGAACGCTGATTTAGGGACCTGGAAGGAGATAGATGTGGAGATCATTGTGGCAAGTAGGGCAACGCAGGCTGACTAATAGTATATCGCATCAATATTCCCATTCAAAGGCAAACCAGCTTCCAAAACCAGTTACCAAACCTCTGGTGTCTGGGAAGACTTGGCAGCACAAGTGGCTACTGATGAATATTGCAAAAAATTATTGGAGGTTAACAAGTGTGAGGTGGGAGCTGAGGAGGGTTTGTAGATGGAACAGGGACCCCAGCCTGGATTGCTTTTCACTTCAGCCCCTGCAGAGGCTGAGCTGTGTCACTGCTGTTCCCATCTTCTGTCTTGTCTCGCCCACCCCTGCAAATCTGCCTGAAGGCCAAGAGGAGGGTCTGTAAGGAGAAAAGTGAGCTGGAGAAGGGAAAGAAGAATTGAGTAGGTGGAAATCCATGTGTGATTTCTAGAGGTGCAACGCGGGAAGGAAAAGTACTGTTCCACTGTAAAATATATATATATATATATATATGTAAAATCATGATAGTTATATGTATAGCTCATAAATGCTCAGTGGAGGGAGCACTCTGTTACACTCGAGGTGTCACTAAGGCTGTTTTCTGCAGTCACATGGAAAAGTATGAACACCCAGAGCACACTTCCAGGATGACATGGGAGAAGGGGAAGCCCTTGGTGTTGTATTGAATGCAACCCTGGAGTTGTATTCACCGCCAACAAAAGGTCCATGGCCAGGGATTAGATCTCTTGGAAGGCTGTCAGTACAACAGGTCAATACATGCCCTTTGGTTTACAACAAGGAATTCACAGCGATTCATTGCGATGGTCTAACGTGTTATCTGGAACAGGGTTGTTTTATTTTTGCCATATACAATGCCTCATCTGTGCCTAGCTCAATAAAAAAATCCTGGGAGCAAGGAAGATGTGTGATATACAGTCACATAATAAATAGACCTTGAACATTGCTGCCTGAGGGCAATTCCAAGAAACCTCTCCTTTAGCTACTGGATTCTGACAGTCAGGATGCCTGTTGTTGTCTCCTGGGACTTGCTGAAATGCATTAGTGCCCAAGCCACTGGTGTTGTGAGACCCGGTTAGTAGTTTGTTTCAAACCCTCCTTCCCCCTGTAATGCTGGTTCTGATTTTCACAGTAGTGGGAATGCTGCTGGGACTGAGGGTCATCCCCAAGGCAAGACAGTTATAGGATGACCAGGTTTAAGGTCCCACAGCAAGGCTTGCTGTCTCTGTGTGTGGATGCTGGTGCTCAGCACTGGCCTTCCCTCCAGGGCTCTGTCGCTCCAGGACAGATGTGAGATGCTGTGAACTGACACAGGGGCTCAGAGCTGCTGTGTGAGGACGGGGCTGGTTCCCCACCTCCCACTCCTGCTGTCACTCTGGCTTTACCTGACTAGTGTCACTTAACTGGCAGAAAGCTTTCCTGGATGAGAAGGGGTTCCTTGTTTCGTGTTAGCAATTGCAGTAATAACTGCAGCCAGCAACAAGGATGTGGTGGCAATGGGAAGGTGGGGAGATGCTGTGTTCAGATGAGGGAAATGTTTGCAGTGGAAAACTTACTCTAAAAAAAGTTGCTGATTTTCAAACAAACCTGTTTAATTCATGTGTGACCCAGCCCAAGATAACGCTGATGGCAAGGGAGTGCTGGGAAGAACAGCTGGAACTGATCTGATACTATTGCAATCAAAGAATAATAGTGATTTGGGTTGGAAGGGACCTTAAAGATCTTCTGGTTTTAACTCCCTGCTATGGGCAGGGACACCTTCCACTAGATCAGGTTGCTCCAAGCCCTGTCCAACCTGGCCTTCAACACTTCCAGGGATGGGGCAGCTGCAGTTGCTCTGGGCAACCTGTGACAGGGCCTCACCACCCTCACAAGGAAGAATTTCTTCCTAACATCTCCTCTAACCCTGCCCACTGTCAATCTCCCCCTTCCTCCTGCTTGGCTGTGGCAGCCCCCACCCCTGCACCTGGGGTTACTTGATCCCAGAATCAGCTCATGTAGGTAGAAACTGCTCTCTTAGACTTGTTTTTTTTTTTTTTTGTTTTTTTTTTGTTTTTTTTTTTGTGATATTTTTTTTTAAAGCTGGACTAGTTTTTCTGCTGGCGTTGTTCCCTGAGTGAGTGAGCTGTGGGATGCGGGATGGTGACTGAGCGAGGGAGAATGTGCTAATGTGTGGTCAAGGACGGGTGCAGGGGTGGGAGTGTGGGATTACGGCGGCCGCAGCTTTCATTTGGGGGAAGGATGTGTGAGCACAGCCTTGGAGAGGCTCGGAGGAGTGCTCGCTGAGCTGCTGGGCCCAGCACTGTGCCCCAGGGATCCGTGGGCAGGGTTCTGCTGAGATAACAGCAAAGCTACTGGATCCCTTCACAGTGTCCAGCTGACCTGGCTCGCTTGGGGTGAGACAATCTAGTTGCTTAAAAAAATAAAGCAAGCAAATACGGCAGGGATTGCAGCTCTGTTAGTTACAGGCAGGAGTATGTGGAATTTGGGGGTTTTGGTTGTTTGTTTTTTCCTTCAGGCACATAGCGGGGTTGCCATGCAAGGCCGTGAGTTGGAATCGATGATCCCTGTTGGTCCCTTCCAACTCAGGATATTCAATGATATTCTTTCACTGTTTGGAAGCACAGTCCTAGGAAAATGGAGCTGGAAGATGTCCATGGCTGTTTCTCCCCAGTGCCTGCTGCCCTGCTCTGCTCCCACACTTGGAGCTCAAACACAATGAGTGTCTCCTGGTGAATGAAGCCAGTTCCAGTCCTGTGGTGTGTGTGGTGCTTCATGTGTGACAGAGCTTTGTAAGGCCTTGATTCTGTCTTCATCAGAAAAGAACAGCCTGAGCATTGTCACTTTCTGTGGTTTTGGAAAAGTACTGAAAAAAATTTAATTTCCAGCCCCAAATATTCTGATCCTCTAAGGCAGTGTCCTACAAATCTAGTTACAGGTTCTTCTCTATTAGTAGTAAGTGCTGGAACACTTTCTAATATGAACGAAAACAATGGTGATGTAAAAGGATAAAACCAAAATAATGCTCCTGTGGCTTTGTACAGTGTCGAATTAAGGAATATAATCCAAATAATAACATCTCGTGCTTTTATGGGGCTGCGTGCATATGGCGTAAATGACAGCTCATTAAACTTTATATCCTGCCTACAAGATAAGCATGTAATTAGTATTACATCCTTTTTTATAATTAGGAGGCCTCATCCAAAAAAATGTGGCTCGCAAACCATATTTGAAGGCGGTGACTCAGCCTGAATTAGGCTGTGGTGTGAAGATTGAGAGAATCGTGCTTTAGTGGATAAAAAAAGCAGAGACAAAAGGTTGAGCTGGTGTCAGGTTCCTGTGCCCGGATCCGCCCGCTGGAAAACACAGGTTGGATTAACTTTTTGACATCAGGCGTGGGCTGGAGCCCATCCTGTCAGCCCAGGCTTTGTGCAAGACCATCCCTTCTCCCCAGTTTGCAGAAAATCCTGAAGCTGGCACAGGCCCCGCGTCGTGTTTCATGGCTGAGTTGACAGGAATGCCGCGCTCGATCTGGAACGAGCACCGCGCTGGGGCTCGTGTTCGCCCGCCGCCCTCGCCCTCCTCATGAGCCTGGATGGCTGGGGTGGAGAACAGGGGAATTCCAGTCATCTGGGGATTATCCACAAATGTGTCTGTTTGTCACAGTCTGGGGTGAGAGGTCACCGATGGCTCCATTGTGCATGTCTCTGCCCGAGGGGTGGCTCAGGGTAGCTTGACATGGCTTGGTCTTGACTTGGTGCCGTTGTTTATATTAGGAATTGATTTTCTCAGCTCCGTGGAGCTGGCACTGATGGTCTCTCCCGTTCTCCTGGTGAGTAGCTGCCACCATCCACCTTATGGCAGCCACAAATACTGACGAGAAGGAGCAGTTTGCTGGGCTGCAGTTTGCTCCTGGAGGCTCCCAGCCGAGGCAAGGAGATGATGAGGCAGCTGCTGCGCCAGGGCCAAATTCCTGACATGTTCCTGAAGGAAACGGGCCGCAGGGAGAAGTGACCGGGTGAGTGTGTGACGACAGCCATGGAGACAAGTGGGGACAGCCACCGTCCGTGGGACGATGCTCTTTTGGGGACGTCACGGCACACGTCGGTGGGGTCGGGCCCCGCAGCCCCTCAGTGGTGCCGGCTCTCCCGCCGCCCCTCCGCGACCAGCCCTTCCAGGAGATTAAGGGTTTATTCTCTCAGCTCGCACACTAAACCGGGCAATAATCTCTGCCACAGATGTGCGATGGGAGGAGAAACGTGCGAAGCCACCACCCGGGCGGGCACGGGGCGGGCCGGAGCGGCGCTCCCGCAGGCCGGGGCGCGGCTTTCCCCCCGGGCGGTCCGGGCCGGGGCGTGGGGAGCGGGGCGGGAGCGGGGCAGGGCAGAGCAGCCCTCTGGCCCCCACGGCGGTGCCGCCGCTGCCCCCGGGCGGGTCCGGCCCAGGTGCGGGAGCCGCGGGGACGGGCCTGGCGCGGACCCGCCCCCGCCGCCGATTGGCTGAGAAGGCGCGGAGGGGCGGTTCGGGGCCCGCCCATTGGCTGGCGGCGCGCAGGGGGCGTGGCGCGGTGGCGGCGCGGGCCCGGCCCGGGCGGCGGCCCCAGAGCGGCGGCAGCTCCGCCCCCGCCGCGGCTCCGCTCCCGCCGCTCCGCCCGGCCCCGCTCCGCTCCGCCCGGCTCGGCCCGGCCTGGCCCGGCACCGCTCTCCCGCCGGCTCCCCGCACGACCGGCTGCGCGCCTCGCCTTAGGAAACCTTTGGTTTTTCTCCTCTTTTCACCGTTTCTTGCCGGTTTCCCCCCGCAGTGCCCGGCAGCATGGGGCTGCCGGCGCTGGAGTTCAGCGAGTGCTGCCTGGACAGCCCGCAGTTCCGGGAGCGTCTGCGCTCCCACGAGGCCGAGCTGGACAAGACCAACAAGTTCATCAAGGAGCTCATCAAGGACGGGAAGTCGCTCGTCGCCGCCCTCAAAAGTAAGTGCGGGGCCGGGGGCGGGACCCCGCGACCCCCGGCTGCTCCCCCAGCCCCGGCCCGCCCGCTGTTCCCCGCGCTGCCCGGGCCGGGCCGGGGGCTCCTGCTCCATCGGGGGCCACCTGCGTTCACCCTGTCCCTCCTGCATGTTGTGGTCTGGCTGGGCCATTGGGATGTGCCTGGTCCGGGTCCAGCGGGACGTGCATGATCCATCAGGATGTGCCTGGCCGTGGTCGCTGGGGACATGTGTGGTCCTGGGTGCTGGTCCTAGTCTATCTGAATATGTGTAGTCCGTCAGGATGGATCCTTCGGGATGTGCATGGTTCTGGTCCTGGTCCATGAGGATATGCACGAACATGGTCCACTGGGACATGTTTGGTACTGGTCCTGGTCCACCAGGATGTGCACGGTCATGGGACATGTGTAGTCTTGGTCTGCCAGCTCTCAGTCCGTGGCCTTCAGCAGTTGCATCCTTTGGGGATGGTTTGCCTGGGTGATGGGTTGGTGCTGTGCCCAACCCTCCAGTTGTCATCAGTGCCCTCGCTGCTCAGGGTGGGGGTGCCCCATTGTGGCTCTGACTGGGCTGACCCCTCCATCCCCAGTGGGGAAGTGTAGATGGTGGTGGGGAGGGGGCAAAGCTGCAAACCACTATGGTGGGGTCTGGGTGGGAGGAGGATGCAGCAATGCAGGCTGGGGAGACCCTCACCTGTGGCTGGCAGCATCCTTGTTATCCCTCATGCCCAGGCTGGGCTGACTCCTATCCCCACAGCTGGGATTGGGCCCAAATCACAGGGCGCTTCCCCAGCCAGGGGGTTTCAGGCTGGCAGCACACGTGGTTACCTCGCCAGGCTCAGCCTACCCCAGTCGGTGCCATGGGGTGACAGAGGGACACATGACACAGACCTGTGCCATAGAGCCCCTGTGGCATCACCTGCCATGCCCCAGCCTGGCCTCGGGGATGCAGTAGGGTCGTTATGGGGCTGTGGGGCAGGGCTGTCACCCTGGGATGGGGTGGGGCAGGTGATGCTCTGGTCAAGCCCACCCCTCTGTCCGTTCCTGGGAGAGCTGATTTCTGCTCCCTTCCTTTCTGATCTCATACTAAACCCTGTGTGTGTGGTTCCTCTGCGCTGGAGTAGCAGCTGTTAACATCTGGGTTACATGGACCCCTATTGTACCAATTCTTGGCATTTTGGGTTAAAATAAAACCCAAATCCTTCAGCTGTCAGCACTTTTACAGCTCTGGAGGACTGAGATGTGTTCTGCTGTGGAGCGTTTGTTCAAGGCAGCCGGTGCCTGGCCTTGCCTGGACTGTTCATTTTATCCCTACAGCATTTATCCTACAGCATTGTTCTTCACTGAAAATACATTTTAGGAGTTAACTGGTGGGTCCCAAGGGTGCTCGGCTCTGAGTTCAGTCACTGGGCATGTTTAGCTGGTGCTGGCCGAGGGGGCTGGCTGTGCCCTTGCCCCAGTCACGCTGTGTGCAGGTATTTTGGGGTGTGCTGTGAACCCCTGTGGGCTCGTGGCTGCCAGTGGGCTCCTGTCCCGCTGGCTGTGACCGTGCCTCACGGCCCCGTGCCCCAGGCTGCTGCGCTGGGGCAGGAAGAACGGTCGCCGGCCTCTGGAGATAAGGATGTTTTTATGGCTGAATTGTTTTGTAGCCTCTATTGAATACGTTCCTGGATTAGCCCTTAATTCCTGCACTGGGCCGGGGGATTGTTCCGCGAGTGCCCAGGCTGCAGGGACAGGAATAACGCCGATTCTGCTGGAGTGTGAATCAGTGCCCAGGCGCCGGCGCTGCTGTGGCCACATCCCCTGCACGTGTGGCATGGTCTGCAGGGTGTCTGGGGGGAAGGTTTGGGGGTGTGTGGGGCAGGGCACTGCCTTGGAGGCTGGGGAGGGTTGTCCCCTTCCTGGCTGGATGCTCAATCGCTCTGTACATCCTTCTGCTGCTGCAGGAGTGACTTCACTGGCTGAGGGGCTGCTCCAAGCTGTGATGCTTGTGACTGCTTCAGCAGACCTGGCACAGGACAGGATCTGTCCCAGCTCTCCCCATGTGTGTTACCCTCGGTGTGTGGTGGGTCCAAGGTCTGACATGTTGCCTAAGCCCTTACAGACCATTCTGGCATCTGTCAGCAGGGATAGAAGTGCTGCAGGAGGAGGGAGCTGCTCTGCTGCCTGTTGCTTGGTGTTGCTTTCATGTCTGGAGATTGGGGACGGCTCAGGGCTGGGGATGTCACCCCTGTCAGTCAGTACAGGTGATATCTGGGGCCATTCCTGGCCGTGACTGGTGCTTGCTTCTCTTACCCAGCTTTTATTTTTCTCCAAATTGTTCATCTCCTGATTCATTGCTGGGCATGGTGGCCTTATCTAGCTGTTATTGTCTCCATGCTGCTCCCCAGCTGTTGTGGCATGTGGAAGTGGAGGCAGGCAGGCCCAGGGAGCAGCAGACCCCCAGCTCAAGGCACGCTACCCTTGGAGCGAGGGGCTTGGAGGGTGTCTGGGCCCTTGGCACAGCACAGTGTCCTGCAACCAGAGTTACGTGAGGTCTTGGCAATATCCTTGCCCATTTTCCTTCCTCTTGCCTTTGCTGAACATTTCACATCCTCTTTGTTTGAAGATGGGCGTGAGGAGAACATAACTCCTTGTGTATCGGCGAGGGGTGGCTTGGACGGGCCGTGGTGGGGAGAAGGTGCAGGAGGGGGAAGAGCCCTTATAGTGCTGAGCAGGAGTGTTCTGTTTCCTGTTTGACCCCTTACAGCTCCCATGCTGACACCAACATGCAGGAATGGTGAGACTGGATAAGGGCAGGTAAAAGTGTCTCTGCCAGCGTTTGGTGAAGGGGCTGCTCTGCCCTGCTTTTGCCCTTCATGAGGTACAGAGGGAAATGGGACTGATTTCACAGCTCTTTATCCTTCCCTTAGAGAAAAAATAAATTTAGAAGATTGAAAATTATCCTCATTTGCTGAAGGGACCGGTCTTCCTAAACGTCTTCAGATGCCGGGGGCATCTCTGGATCGTGTGTGTATATGTATATAGATAAATGCTGTTGGATTTTTTCTCCCCAGTGAGTTTCTGTGCCCGTTTCCATTGTCTCCCTTCGCTGCTTGGCTGGTATTCGGAGTGACCTGGTTTTCAGCAAAACGTGTCCCTCTTCCTCCCTGATCCACCACCATAAATTATTCAGAAAGTTTTGCAGATGCAAAGACTTCGAGTGTAACATAAATAATGAACTCGAAGCCTGGATGCCGTGAAACTCGTTCTCTAGTGAAGGAGCTGTGGTGACCATTGGGAACAGGCATGCTGAAGGATTTTGTCCCTTTGTGTGCCCCTGTGCTTGTGAAAGGGGTAGGCAGGGAGCTGTGTCCCAGCCAGCAGCTCGTCCCAGACCTTTCGCTTCCATGGAGGGGGATATGGAGCCCAGGTGCCCAGATGGTGATGCAGAGATGCCTGCAGCTTGCTTTGGAAGATGGGCAGCATATGTAAAGATGGAGGAGTGGGGGTGCAGGTGGCTGCCAGCCATCTCCTCCCCCACGCCGAGTCTGGGGGCTGAGCTGGGCACTCTGCTTCTCTCCCTCCTCCTCCCTGTCTCCCTGTCCTGCCAGGCACCGTGTCCCCGTGGCAATGGGGCTGTCATCCCCTTCAGGCACCGGGCACAGCCCGGTGCCCTGCCACGTTTCTACTGGTTTGTTTTGCTTCTTCCAACTCCCAGGCACTAATTTGAAGCCACTGAACCCGTCCACGCCCCGGCTGCTGCCGCGCTCCCATGGCAGAGGCTGCAATTTCATTTATGTGGTGGGGCTGGGATGGGGCCGGCTCTGTGAACCTTCTCCCCACGAGGGGCACAAGGGCTGGACCCCGAGGGGCTGTACCGTGCCCTGGGCTCCCATGGGAAGGGTGGAGGTGCCCTGCCCTCCAAAGTTGGGCTGGTTTGGTGTTCTGGATCACTTTTCCTTTGGCTAGTTTTTGTCTGGGTCACCTCAGCTGTGGCTGGCAGTGAGGAAGGGCAGGATCAAAGAGGAATGCGGGAAAGGGATGATGCTGGGGTCGACCTCAGTCCTGCAGCAGTTTGGGGCTTCTCTGGCCCCACTGGCTTCTCAGGGCAGATGCTACAGTACTGTCTCACAGGTCTCATGCCAGCTCTGCCTTCCACCAGCATGTCCCATCCTGGCTGCAGTGAGCAGCTGGGGTTTTCCCCTACTCCCAACTGAGGTTTCCAGCTGGTGCATGTGGCTGACTGAGAAGTGTGGTCGCCCTTCTGTCTGTGCCTGCAGGGTGTGATTTTAATGAGTTGCCCCCCAGGATGACCCCTGTGTGCCTGCACTGCGCCAGGGTGGCGGCAGTGGCCTGTGCTGCCACCACGGGTGATGCCAGCAGGGCTTTTGCTGCAGCTGTGGGGTTTTTCCTGGGACAAATCCAGTTCTGGGGTTGTGTGCAGGTTAAAACGCGAAGTGGGGTGGTGGGGTGGTTGCTGGTGATGCTGTTGTGCTGGGCTCGGGGGCGTTCTTGCACACAGGTTCTGTTCCACATCTCAGCAGCATCTTGGTGAAACCAATCCTTTATGAAACGTCTGTGGCCGTGGCTGTGGCGTGGCAATGCTGTACCCAGAGCTGTGCCCATGGCTGTGGGGCAGCAGTGAATGGAGCTGGCACTGGTTGTGCAACAGCCTGGAAATGAAAGTGAAACTTTTGCCCAGTGTTTACTTAATTCCCTTTTGACACAAACAAGGCTTAGGCGGGTGATAAGGAAACGTTTCACTGTCGATACCTTCAGTTGCCCACTTTGCCACCATCACTGCCTCTCCCTTCCTGCTCTGCACGGCCCCTGGCTCAGCACACTCGGTCCCCCTGGGGAGTGGGTCTGGGGGAGCGTTGACTGAGGTGGGCAGAGGGCAGGTAGGCTGTAACAGAGTGCCGTGCACTCAAAATGCCCTTGTGTGCCTCTGCAGGGGCAAAGCCCTCAGATGTATTGGAGGACATGCCCTGTCTTAGGCTGCTTTGTAACCTGGTTCCATCTGGAATGACTGGTCCTTGTGCCCCACTGGTGCTGAGAAGGAGGAACCCAAAGCCCATTGTAGGTTATTTTCATCCCTTTTGCCCTTCTGGTCCCCGAAGCCCAAAGGCTTCCCACCACGCTTGCACGGAGGAGTGGAGTGATCAAAGTCCAGAGGTTTAGATCTGGCCTTTCCTGGCACAGCCCCTTGTTTGTGCAGGTGAAAACATGAGTGCTCAGAACTGTGCTGCTGGCCAGGAGAGTCCTGGACTTTGCAGGCTCATGTTTGAAGGAAAAGGAGTGTTGTGCAAAAGTAACACCCCCTCCCTCTCTGGGTTGCTGTGACCGCTGGCACTCGGTTCTGCTCTGGTTGTGCCGTGAGAAATGATGTTTGGCTGCTGCCATTGAGCGCTTGGTGCCAGCCACCCACGAGCAGCATTGGGTGCGGGGTGGCCAAGGTGAGTCACCTGCAGCATCTTCTCAGAGCTGGGGAATTGCTGCCTTGCGGCACAGGAGGATTTCCCGGAGCGTCCGTATGGGAAGAGACTCCAGTCCCTTCCTGGGTGGTGGGAGCCAGTGCTGCCCAAGGAGCTTGCCCTGTGCTCAGAAGGGTTTTCATTTCCTGCCTGCACCCCCAGTGCGGTGGGGCACAGCCAGGCCCCCCCGTGGGCTTTCCCCCCACCTTGGCCAGGCAAGCAAACCGCAGGGCTGGTCTGGGGGAAAGCACGTGGGTTTGGGGTTTGATTGGTAAAATGATTTGCTTCTGACTTTTCCTGCTTTGTTCACCCAGCCAAGGTGTAACGTGGTTCCCCTGTGTTGTCAGGGTGTATTTTTCTCCTCTTCCTTCCTGTGGGAAACATTTGGTGTAGGGAATACTTTGGGCCGTGGAGAGGGATGTGATTACAGCCCAGTCAGTCCTGCACCAGCAGGGCCAAAGGCACTGAGGACTTCTTTTTTGCATGACCTGTGTGGCTTGTGCAGCCACATCTTTAATAGCTTGCCTGGGATTTTATTCAAACGAGGAGTAGGACAGGTGATAATACTCTGCTTCATTTTCAGCACAAATTTAAAGCTTCTGCTCTTCCTTCCCAGTGGAAATTAGCGACAGGAATGTGTTTCTGCTTGGGAGATGCTCTTTGTGATGCTGGGTCTGCACTGTGAGCCCTGGAGGAATTGTAATGCCGGCAGTGCTGGCTCCAGAGGGCTGCATGCTTATCCTACCTGGCTCTGCCTGAGAGGGAGACTTGCCCTGCCTGGATGCTGCAGTGGCTCACCCATGTGTGCTGCTGTGGTTGTGATTCATGTTGGAGGTTCCTCACAGCATCCCTAGGGACCATTCACCCATCTTCCAGAAGTACCCCTGCCCCAACCATGACCACTCAGTTTGTGAACTGATGGTGGGAGCCAAGCTCCCAGTTGGAGTGGACTTCTTGAGTCCTGTGGTAGCCACCAAACAAATGCCATGAGCTGCTGAGCTGGAGCCAGATCCGGCCTCTTGGCAGTGCTGGAGAGGGAAGCTGGTGAGCGGAAGGGTTTGGGTGTGCAGGAGAGGCTGTGTCGTGATTACATCTTTTAAATTATGCTGACAGAAGGCTCATTAACAGGGCTGGGAGATCTCCTTAATTGGGAGTGTGCCACAGAGCACCTCTGGGCACATGTCCTGATACGCTGATGTGTTGATAGAGCCTGGAGAAGCCGCAGGCTCCGTGTGTGCTGCTGCCTGGCCATGGCACCTGCAACTGAGTGTGTGCCCCATCGCAGGTTAAACCCAGCTTTTTGGGTAGGAGGGAGATGGACTGGGATGAACAGCAGCTCCAAGAGGCAAGAGCTGGAACTGCTGTGGTGCCAGAGCTGGTGTAGCCTTAGGTCACACCCCAGGGTCCAGGAAGTGAATCTGAGCTGGAGGTGGATGGTCCTGGGGAGGGGCATGCGAAGGGGCAGGTTGGGTGCCCCAGTGTTCCTCCAGCACCGGGAGCCAGGTACCTGCTGCATCCTGCTCACACTTCCAGCATGGAGCAGATTTGCCTGTTTTGGGTCAAGAGAGTGTTTTTCCAAGGCTGCAGGTGTGCCGTCACAGCTGCATCTTCTGTCTCTATTTGTTGCTCCTGCAATGCCACCGGATTGAGAGGTGCATGCAACATGTATGGCATCACCTCTGGCAACGTGTGGCATCACCTGCGTGCCCTGGACACAGGCTGGAGGCTCTTTAGATTTCCTTTCTTTTTCTTTCCTTTGAGGGTAGCAGCTCACAGTGACGTTGGGAATCCATGTGAGGAAATGCCGTTCCCATGGTTGCTGCGGGGAGGGTGGGAGGCAGCGGCGGTGCCGGCTCTGCGTGTCCCTGTGCTTTCTGCAGGTTGGCACACGTGGTGTTTTCCTGGCTGATCCCAGCCCACAGGAGCCCTTAGCTGGGATGGAATGTCTGTCCTTGCTGTGCTGCCAGCCCCCTCCCTGGCTGGCAGAGCGGGATCATCAACCCCTTTGATTGCACCCTCTCTGAACAGGTACCCTAAAAAATCATTGTGTGCTTCTTGCTTCTTCCTGAACCCCATGACCAGGCATGGGGTTGCTATGGCCAGGGCAGCATCCCTGCACAAAATAGGACAGGGGTGCTCAGGGATTGGCATCCCTCCACCTTAGCAGAGGGGCTTCAGTCCCCCCACCCTGTCTGAGGGGCAGTGGCAGTGTGGCCAAGCGAACTCTGCCTGTGCTGTGGTGCTGATTTAGGGTATTCTGGGCCCCTTCTGCACCACACAGCGGTGGGACAGCAGGAGGACGGGCTGTGCCAGGGATCCACCGCCGGGTTCCGCCTTTTTTTATCCATCACTTTTCAGGATCTGGGTTCAGCCGTGGTGTGATGAGTAGCTGTAGCGTGACCGAGGTGGGTGGGAGGGGAGGCAAAGCGAGGGGGAGCTCGTACCAAAACCTGCACAGCTTGTTCACTTCAGCGTGAATCATCCTCCTCCTCCCCCGGGCACGCGAGCGGCTGTCACCGTGGCCGGCGCAGACGAGGCTGTTTTCCCTGTTTTCCTGGCATGCTCCCTGTGCCAAAGGTGCTTCCACCTGCTCTGTGCAAGCGGCTGGTGACCCTGGGCCTGCGGGCTTCTGACAAGGCGGGATCTTTAGGGCATCACCCCAGCTCTTAATAGCAAGGATGGTCCCAGGTGTGGCTTGGAGAAACTGGGAATTGAGCTGCTCTGCCTCCGCTCCCACCTGCTGATGGGAGCTGGGGGGTCGTGGCATGTCTGGGAGTGCAGGATGTTTGCTGAGGAGGGATGGTAGCTGCAGGATGCTCTGCACTGTGGAGACTCTGGCGCCGATGGGGAAGGGGATGTCTCTGTGGTGATGCCAAGATGGTTTCTAGCTGGAGTTTGTGGGAAGCACACCAGCCTCCGGACCATCTGGCTCCCGCACGTGGAGCGGCGGGCACAGCCGTGCCGTGTGGGGGCCGGGGCTGCCTGTGCCAGCATGGGGACAGGGACCAGCAAAGGGCCTGGGTGCTGCTGCTTTCTCACCCTTCCCTGTGGTTTGGACCCTCAGGCAGGGCTTGGAGCAAGCTGGTCTAGTGGAAAGTGTTGCTGCCCATGGCAAGAGGGTGGAATGAGATGAGCTTTAAGGTCCCTTCCAACCCAAACTGTTCTGCTGTTCCATTATCCATAACAACGGAAGTGTGAAGGGTTCTGTGCACCAGCTGAGTGACCTGTAAAATGAGCTGGCATGTACCTTTTCCACAACACTGCCCGCCACAGCGTCCCTCTGCTGTTTTTATATTCCTTTTCTAGCTGAAACAGCGTCTGTCCAAAGCGATGCCCTCGCTGAGCGCTGGTTGCTTAGCAATATTTTTAAAAAAATCCAACCATTGCAGAGGAGAGCATTGGGTGTTTCTCCCATGAATTCCAGAAGAAAGCCCAGGTTTCCTTTCCAGAAGAGTGATCAGGCACTGGAACAGGCTGCCCAGGGCAGTGGTGGAGTCACCATCCCTAAATGGATTTAAAAGATGTATGGATGTGGCTCTTGGGAACATGGTCAGTGGTGGCCCTGGCAATGTTGGGGGGAACGACTGGATTTGAGGGCTTAAAGGGCTTTTCCAATCTAAACTATTCCATGATTCTATGACACACCCTGGGCTGTGCATCCCTGTTCTCACCCTGCGTGCCTCCCTAGGCTCTGCTGGAGATTTTAATTTATATTTTTTTTCCTGCCAGAGCAGGAAAAATTGACTCACTTGCCAGCGATGTTCCTGTGAACACGGTGGGATTTTTCCTGTTCTTACAGCTGACGTGGTGGAGCACTGGAGACAAAAGGATTTCCGCAGGCTCCTTGGGAGGAGAAGGAAGCAGGTTGTGCAGAACCACTTCTGGAGGGGCTGGGAGCTGACCCCATTTCCCTGCCCTGTCTGTGGGCACAGCCCCTGGGATGGGGACCTGAGAGGGGGGGACGGGGGGGGCACTACCCCACACTATGGGCCAAATGGGATGTGCTGGGAAAGCCTCCTGTCCTGCCTGCAGGGACAGGGTGTGGGTCCCCTCCCCACCTGGACCGCAGGGACCCTGGGAAACCTCTATGATTTGGTGCCTGCCCCTGGAGAAAACAAGCTGGCTCCCTGCGGCCCACCTATTAACTAATTAGATTTAATAACAGACTAATCCAAATGTGGGGCCAGTGCCTGAGGCATCTGCTCCTGCCCTGCACGATGCCTGGTGGGGGGCTCTGCCATAACCCCCCCCGTCCCAGGACCCCCCTCCCAGCCAGACCTCTGCCTGGCCTTCTGCTCTGCTAATGGGCATTGCCTCGGTCAGGAGCAAATTTCTTCTGGATTAGTGTCCTCTAAATCGATTAGCTGTCTCGGGCAGGGCATTCTGTCCTAATGAAATGTGATTCCAGGCTCCAGTCGATGAAATATTGTGGCAACAAGGGTAAAGTCATCTGCAACCTTCCAGTGGGTTGTGCCAGGGTTTGGAAAGGAGGGGAATCACAAAATTACAGAATGATTTAGGTTGGAAATGACCTCCAAGATCATCAAGTCCAACCTGTGACTGATCACCACCTTGTCAACGAGACCAGAGCACTGAGTACAACATCCAGTCATTTCTTGAACCCCCAGGTTTAGTGACTCCACCAGCTCCCTGGGCAGCCCCTTCCAGGGCCTGACCACCCTTTCCGTGAAGAAATTCTTCCTGATGTCGAACCTGAACCTCCCCTGGCACAGTGAGGAAAAGGCTTAGAGGAGAAATTACAGTTATCAAGGCAGTGTTACGCTAACATGAACTCACCTGCCCTCCCCGTCGAGGGAACTAGGGGAAATGGGGAGTTCTGGGAAAAATATGGCATTTCCACCTGCTTTTAGAGGCACTTTACAGGTGTAAGGCTGAAAGCATTTACACAACCTGCCTGGAGCAGCAGGAGTGGGGCAGCATGCAGGTAAATGCGATATTCAAACCCCTTGTTTTGGGAATAGTGTTCAGGGATCGGTGTTTGCAGGTCAGGCAGCTTGGTGCAGTGGGACAGCCCTGCTCTGCAGGTCTGCCATCTCTCTCTTTGAGCCAGTGCTGTGCCTAAATCCCTGGCCCTGCTTGGGACACAGGGATTTTTCACTGCTGCTTCCTCACATTGTTCACTCGTGCAGTCGGCTGCCCGTGGAAATGCCAGCCAGGGCAGTAGTTTTCCATTTCATTACCATGTCCCTGATGTTTTCCAGGCACTTAAGCTGTTGCCTGTGTTTGCTGTTTGGATGCATCCCTTCTCCGTCTTGGAGTGGTGAATATTTACATTTGATTTTATTCAGAGACCTTGCCTGTTCCCACCTGAGCTCCTGTTGCTCCAATGCTTGGCCACCTGCCCAGCAAACTGTGCTGGTTGGGATGGGACAGGGGGCTCTGTCATAAAACAACACCAGGATGTGAACAAAAATAAGCCCAGGGAAAAGTGCCAGACATGGAGTTGGGTGGGGAAGTGGAGAAATCCCGTTTTGTTTTGTTTTGCTGCTAAGTGCATGAAATGCTCTGTGTCCATGGTGAGTTCAAGAGAGTGGGGGTGGCACCTGGGTGATGCTACCCTGTCCCAGGGGGCAGATGGCTGTGATCCGCTGGGAACTGTGGGCAGTGATGCTCTGGGGGCTGTGGGAAGACTGGGATGTTGCCATGTTCATGCAGAACACCAAGAAGCCCCCTGGGCAGGGGGCATGGAGGGCTCTGTTTGGTGCTGGGCAGTCAGAGGGTGGCTGTGCTGATCCGATGTGCTGATTCCCAACACAGTGATGGTCAGCCTGGAAGCTGCCTGCCGGGTGGGCAGTACCTGGCTTCAGACCCCTTATCTTCCACGGCCATCCCGGGAATCTTGTAGCAGTTCCTAGTGCTGCTGACAGGGTTCTGACAGGTTCTCGTGTTTCTCCAAGTCTGGCTGCTCCTTGCTGGGAGCGAGGACTTGTGTTAGGCTGTGCCTTCCTGCAGCTGCAGACATCTGTCTCCTCAGCCTCTCCAGGAATGGGAAGCCTTTCCGGGGTTCATTTGCATCATTTATGGGTTTTATGTTCCTCCCTGTCCTGACTGCAAGCAGGGCTGGCTCGCAGTGCTGTGTCGACCCTGCACCTGCACTGGGAGCTCTCGGGACATTTTGTCTTCTATGGCTCTCCTTTATCCCCACCCAGCGTCACCCCTGTCCACCCTCCCCCATGTCCCTGAGCCGAGAGCTGCAGCAGCTCATTAAAATAACCTGATTAATGCAGAGCTGGGCCAGGGCCAGCCTCTGCCAGGCACAAAACAGAACACTTCACTTTGGAGTGGTTCCTGCTGAAAAATCCTGTTTGGGCAAGTAGAGAAAATCATCCAGAGTTTCCATGCAGGACAGATGGGAGTCTCCCTGTGCCTTCCTTTCCTGATGGGATAGAGAGGTTTGATGGTTCACATGCCCAGTGCTGAAGTGAGTCTCTTCAGGTGGGACCCTTTGCAGTGGTCAGGGACACTTAATTTTGTTAACTTGTCCCTACTGCCTGGGCCAGTTTGTCTCCCACCAGTGTCACAATTCTGGCAACACTGGGAGTAGGGAAAGGCAGAGCTGTTTGCATGAGCTGGGCTTCTGCAGCGTCTCTGCCTCTGTGAGATAAGGATCTGAGTCACGAAAGTGGCTGCTGGGGCTTTGTTGCAATAGGAAGTGGTGGACAAGTGCTAAGAAAAGGCGAACAGGAAGGATGGAGAGCAGTGGTGAGACCTTTGCTCTGGGTGTCTGAGGCAGAGCATGCTCAGCACTGGGCTTGGGGCTCCAGAGCCTGAGAAGTCCAGGGCTGGTACAGACTGGAGAAGTGGAGCAGAAGGGCGACGGCTCTGAATGACTGTCAGCTTCCTCAAACTGGGGGGAAATGGAAGGGTGGCGGTAGCAGTGTGAGCCAGAGGGAGCAGCTTCTCACCTCGGAGCTGCTGCAGCCCCAGTCCCACTGCAGGATGTCACATGGGACATGCAAGGCTGGCAGCTCGGGACCTTACAGTCCTTCCGGCTTCATTTCCTTTGGATCTTCGTTGCCTTTCATCAGGAATACTGGGAAGCTTTGCACGAATGTCCTGGCCTGGCAAAGCTCCCAAGATAACTCCAAACATTATTGATTTGGGGGTGGCACGATGACGTGGCCGGGTGCTGGGCTGGTGGGCAGCGGGGGATAATTTTAACTGTGCAGCCAGGCAGTCCTTTCCAACGGAAAACTTTGTTTTTCGTGAAGCGCAGAACCTTTATCTCTTAAAATACCGTGGAAATAATCCACGTCTTCTGCGTGTTACTCAAATCTGATCTACTGTTTGAGCCCGGTCAATGGTGCCATTCAGCCCACAAAGGGTTCTCTGTCCCTCTGGCAAACGTGTTGCCGTACGGAGCCACATTGAGTGTGTCAGGGGAGGCATACGGGGATGCCTCGGCAGGCAGCAGGCAGCAGTGCTGTGGCTGCATGGAAAGGCTGGGCAGGAGCTCATCCTCCTGGATCTGCAGTCTTAGGGCGTCTTGGACAGATCATTCAGTTTTTGTTGCGCTTTAGAACATCCGAGCAGTTCTGGGTTTTTCCCTGGTTTGTAGGGGTGTGTGTGTTTGTATACTTCCCATGGTAAAAATTAGGTTTTGGGATTTGGGAAAGTGGGGTTTGGCCTTGGTGCTGCACTTCAACTAGAGGCTGTGTGTGTGGAAGAGGCACCAAAATGGGGTCTGGGGGGCGGTGTGGGGTCATGGCAGAGATGCTCTCCCCACCTCGGGGGTTCTGCCTGGGGTCACTGCAGAGACTGAGGCCATTGCACCGGTCACTGTCGTCACCTCACTGCCTTTGGCACCCTCAGACCTCCATGTCTGACACGTGCTGAGCCAGGGCAGCCTCTCCATGGGCTTTTGTGTGGGAACATGACGGCAGAAACTGCGCCGGAGGTGGGGTAGGCTCTGCCCTTCTGGGCTTATATATTTACTCAATGATGATTCAGAGGGGGAACCTGCCAGCAGCTGCTGTCCCATCCTAAATCACTGATTAACTCCAACCGCCTAGTGGAGTTGTTTAATAAACAAATCAGTGCTAATTCTCTATGGAAGGGACTTGGGGATTGGGCTGGGTCCAGAGGTCTGCGGTGTCTCGTGGGAGCAGGGCTTTGCTGACCTCGCTGGGAAGTGCAGAGAGAGGATTTAAACCTTCTGGAGCAAATGAAGCATTTAACGATGCTGCCCTGATGCTTGGTGCCAACCCCTGCAGTGCACGGGCTGGGACTGGAGGGTAAAACTTGATGCTGGCAGCTGCAAATGCTGATTTTTAGGCACCAGTTGCTTGTTGCTGGATTCCTGTGTGAACGGCAGGGCCAGGTTTGGACAGTGTCCCATGCAGAGTGCTCGCATGCATCTGTGGGTCAGGTCCAGTTGGCCATTCCCAGCTTCAGCCTTTCCCAACCCCAATCCCTGGGCACCGGGAGGTGTCTTGTGACCCCACAGTGGCTCACTCTGGCGTTGTGCCGGCAGCCCCGGCTCGCCGGGTGCTCGCTGTGGGGATAGACACCATATTGCTGCTTTCTAAGCACCCTTGGCGGGCTGTAATCCGGCTGTTTTGGCTGCTGATTAGAGCAGCTGTTCCCTGGATTACCCATCCCGGCTGGCCCCTGCCTGCCGTGGGGTTGCTCTGTGCCGGCTGTGGGGCTGGGGAGCTGTGGGGCTGCAGAGGTGCCACCAGAGTGGCCAAGTGCTGTGTCCTGCTTTCGCTTCATCCAAATGGGTGGTCTCTGGGGGTGATCCCCAGATCTGCTCTCTCTGGGCTCCTGCATTTGGGGTGTTTCCCAGGGCAGACCCACCTGGGGCCGTGGGCCTGCCAGTGGGGACAGGCGATGTCACTGCTGGCAGGAGCAGGGGACTGGGGGCCCTCCTGTCCCTCTGTGGGGGCTTGCAGGGGACATGCAGCCTGAGCCTGCTGTTCCTGCTGTTCCCTGCCATGGGGGAAGGAAGGGGCAGGAGTCCTGGTTCCTGTTGTCCACTTGAACATTAAATATAGGCTATTAAGCAATTTTCTTTGCAGGAAGTGTAGAAATCCTGCTCTGTGTGAGTACAGCCTCTGTCAGAGCCCAGAGCCTGGACTGCCTTGCAGCAGCATCCTCTGCTCCCCCTTTGCAGCAGCATTAACCCTTCGTGGTCAGACCCAGCAGCACGTTTATCTTTAACCTGAACCACCCACAGCATCGTGCTGCTCCTGCCCCTGTCCTGGGCCCAGCTGAGCCTTTTGCTTTTTCCAGCTTACGTAGCAAACTGGCTGCAGAGTCAGCTGTGGGGAGAGCCCCAGTCTCTGAGCCAGCAGTTTCACTTTTCTCTGGCCAACCTGATCTTTCCAACACGGGACCAGGCAGCAGGACTAGGCATTTGTCTGCTCGACATCTCATTTTGCTGTGTTGCAGTTCCCCTCTGTGTCCTGGGTCACGTTTCCCAGCCGTCCATCCAGAACATGCAGGTGGAAGAGTTCCAATTTCTTCTCTGCTCCTCATGAGTTTTGGTTTAAGGGAACTGCAACTGCTCTTTGTCTGGCCAGGCTCTCAGCACAGCTTACCTCTGTTCCTTTTGGGAAAGCCTGAAAAGGTTTTAAACACTCAGAGAGAGGTTTGACGGGTATTGCACAGAGGTGAGGTGTCTAGCTGAGGAATAAAGCTGGGGAAGGAGCTGGAAGCCAGTGAGCAGGAGAGAATGGCTTTTGGCAAAGCTGTGGTTTAACTTTTTTAAAGTGGTAGAGGCTCCTCATGCCAGGTCAGCTGAACCAGGGACATGTTAGATCGAGCACTTGTGCCCTGGGGAGCAGAGCTGCCCCATCTCACAGCAGCGTGTCCCAGGGGCTGCCCCTCTGCAGCACCAGCTGTAGACCTGGCTGGGGTGGGGTCATCCCCATTGTTGCTGGGGTGCTGTGTGCATGGAGGGGGGTTGTGAAATCACATCTTCCTTCTGGAAACGGCCTTTCCCAGCAGTTCCAAATTCCTTTGGAAGGGGCTTTTTATGTAAAAACCAACCACGTCAGGCTCCTTGCCTGACATCCTCTTGCACAGCAACCACTTCTGAGAAAGATTTGACTCTCAGTAGCTGAGGAGGAGGGTCTGAGGGAGCACGAGGGGCTCCCTTGCTGCTGATCCCTTGCAGGGCTGCTGGGGCCTGGAGTAGCATTGGCTTCAGCTGGGTTTGGAGGGAGCCTGGGGATGTGTGGCTGGAACAGGAATCCAACCAGCAATTACCTGGCTCCCTGGCTGCAGAGGGAGGAGTAATGTGGGGTGACCCCTGAGCTGGGCGTGAGAGAGGAGGGATGGACGAAGGCGTTAAGTGAGGCTGCTGCCCTCTGTCCTGCTGGGAACCATCCTCCTTCCTGCTGTTCCTGTAGTGGATGTGGAGAATGCCATGGATGTCAAGGATTCAGTGGATGGGGAGGATGCATCACATTTAAAAGGACATTTTATTTAGGTTCTTGGTTGCCATAGCTGTGCAGCTGGACCTCTGGCATGTAATGTGTGTGCCTGCTTCCTGTCAAGTGGACTTTTCTGAAGGGATCATCCCATCCCCACCAGCCCTGATGAGAAGGGGGAGCCACAGAAGGTGATGAAGGCGAGGAGGAGAACTGCAACCCAAGCTGGTTGTGTTGCTCAGGCAGAAGGATTTTTCAGGCTTTTTGTGGTGGTTTTCCCTGATGTTGCAGTTGATCGATCAAACCAGCGGAGAACTTGGAAGAAAAACTTCCAAGAGCCCTTGGCACAGCCTGGCTGTGACTCATGTGCAGTGTCTGGGTGGTTTTACCCGTGCATGAGAGGAAACAGAAGTTTTTGTCGAGCCTTTGTAGGATTTTGGGTTTGCTTGTTCACAGCCCTGGGGAAGAAGAACCCTCAGGAACTGAGCTGGCCTGTGGAGGGGCTGCCTTGTTCTCACCACACGTTCCAACTTCCACTGGAGGGGTTTTCCCCCAAATGTAGCTGAGAGGTTCCAACTTAGAGGAAAAGGGGGTGCTGGGGTGTGGGTGGGTCTGACGGTGTCCCAGGGAGGACAACAGGGCCCCACAGGGCAGGCATGGGTGCCCCTTTCTCCCTTTCTGGCCGATCCTGCTGCTAATTTTATCCTTTATCACTGTTGCAGTGGGAGTTATCTCCATCACCCCCTGCCTCTCCCTTGCCTATTTATAAGCACCCTGGGCCACTGCTGTCAGTGCTGCTGGCACCAAGGGCTTCTAGGCTTCGCTCTGGCTCATGTCTGGTCCCAGAGCCCCAACCTCATCCTCACTCTGAGTGGGAGGGATGGTGACCCTGCCCTGGGCCATGGGAGCTTGGCTCTGTCTGGATGTTCTTCCCTGTGCTGGAGCAGCCTCTGGCTCTGGGGTCCTGCCCAGCTGGCAGTGGGCACAAGGGGTGTCACATGTGGTCGGATTTGTGTGGGCATGTGTCACACGTAACATGTGGGGAGATGTGTGGGGAGAGTGTGGCTGGTGGCTACCAGTCAGCACGGGGCTGGTGGGGGAGGAAGTGGCTCCTTGAGTCATTAACGTCATCTTTGTTATTATTCCAGAGGAGACAGGAGGCCACTCGGCTCTGGGACTGGGTGAAAGTCCCCAAGCCCCCCAATACCAGCATGAGCCCTTGGTGGGGAGTGGAAAGAGCTGCCCAGGGCTGTGCCAGTGCCCTTCACTGAGCCCCAGAGCTGCAGCAAACCCTCCAACACCCCGAGTCTCTCTTTTCAACCCTGACAGAAGCACCTGGGGAAGCTGCCCCTGAAAAAGACGTGGCTTGCATCTGTAGGTGCCGATGGAGATTCCCAGCAGCTCCAGGCACTGGCAGGGTGTAAGCCATGCTCATTCCATCCTCCAGGGAGCAAAGTGCAAATCCGTTTATGTGTGAACCTTCTTGGAGAAGCCCCCCTCTGTACTTTTCCACTGGGAAATCTCCCGGTGCCTTCTCTCTCTCTGCCTGCTGTGTCTTGGTGGTTTTCTGCTGCCTTAGGAAGCAGTTGTGTGAAGGCAGCCAGAACTAAACTGGGCAGGATTAGCCCCAGGGCTGTCAGCAGGAATACTGGGAGAACAGCTTTAGTGCTTGGAGAAAGCTGCCAAGTGCCTTATCCCATGGGAAAGGCAAAACACTTGGATTCTGCTGTGGTTATCTCTTGGCTGTCAGTGTCTGAGAGGAGGAAACGGCCTTTGTGTGCAGGCACTATTTCCTCCGGTGCTTGGAAAGGGGGAAAAAAACCACTGAATTTTGGTCTTTGAGTGAAGAAATGCTCAGGGGACTGAGCATTGTGTCTTCCTAACGCTGACAGTGCTGGCAACCACAACTTCCCCTTGGAGCCAGTGGCCTCGTGGTGCCCAGGACCGTGTCTGCGTGTGCTGGGTTATGGGGCCGGTTCGAAAAGCCAGTCCTGGATCCACTCAGGTCACTGCAAGTAAGAACTTAATAGGATCCAGATCTCAGAGAGAATCTGCGGCTTGGGAAGAAGAATGAACCTCTGCATTACTGCCTGTCTGTGGGGCCTTCCCTCAGCAGGACTGGGAGCCTGGCAGAGGTGCCATCTCTTGAAGGGCAGTGTCACTGTGTGTCACTGTTTGCCATTGCCCCGTGGCTCTGGGCTTGGGCTCCCATGGTGTTCTCATGGTGTTTTGAGGTTTCATCTGCTGTAGAGTATTTTGGGGGCTGCTGACAGGGATCCCTCAGAGCCCTGTCCCTGGGGTGGGTGCAGAAGGGCAGAAGGACCCAGGTGCTCTGGGGTTTCTCTGGGTCCCATTGAACGGGTCCCTCTGTGCGTGTTTGCCAGCTGGGATTATGTGCCTGCCTGTATCCTGCTGTTGGGGGACTTTTGCATTTCTAAAATCCCTGTTTTCCCTGCTCCCACTCTCTCACAGACCTGTCGGCTGCCAAGCGCAAGTTTGCGGATTCCCTCAATGAGTTCAAATTCCGCTGCATCGGCGACGCTGAAACGGATGATGAGATCTGCATAGGTGAGTCTTGGTACTCCTGGTGCCCTGGACCACACTCCAGATGCCTCAGCAGGGCACAGGGGGAAACACATGTGAGGCAACCAAGGGGTGCAGGAATTCGTGTGCTTTCCTGCTCTCTGAAAATGGCATATTCCTTCTGATTCAACATCAGCAAAACCTTTCCCAGGGAATCACTTGTTGCTTTTTGGCCTAAATCTGTCACTGCCAGATAAGAAACAGAGAAGATTGCCTGTATCTGAAACCATCTTGATTATCTGGACCTTTAGTATTGGAGAGCAGGATCTGGATGTGGTTGTGGCTCGATATGCTGCAAGGGGCTGTGACCTGAAGCAGAGGAGCAGCAGTCTCACTGCCGACTGCAGGAGCACAGGGCCCTGTGCTGGTGGGAACCAGCAGTGCTGAGCCTGGCAGTGCTCCCTGAACTGGGCCTTGCTCCACCATGGAGCTTCTCCTGACACAGGGCAGCAGCTTCAACCACTTCCCTCCCCATTATCCTGCTCTTGCTCCAGCTGGACTTTCAGAGCTTATTGTGCACATCGTCTGGAGCCAGGAGAGCAAAGGAGCTTTAGCCCTGATTTAACTTCACTTGTTTATTTGTGCCTGGTCTCTCAGCAGAAATAGCTCCTCACTGGCTCTGGGTCCCTGTGCTGGTGAGCTGTCCCTTGTGCCCTGGACATAGCTGAGACCAGTGTTGTGCCATGGGGCTGGTCAGTGACCAGCTGTTGGCTAGGGCAGGTTTGAGGTTAGGGTGTTGCTTTCTGGAAGTGGGAACATGGTCCTGGGGTTGTTCTGTTGCCAGTTGATTCCATAGGCAGCTGGAACCTTTCTAGGGAGAGAGCAAAGAGGATAAAAAAATCCCAAACCCCCAACCCCCAAAATGCAGACAGACAAAAAAAAAAACTGTTCAGTTTCTCACTTTTTTAAAAAATTGAATGTAAAAATGCTGACTCTGTCCCTTCCAGCCAAGTCTCTGCAGGAGTTTGCCACGGTGCTGCGGAACCTGGAGGACGAGCGGATGCGCATGGTACGGCCCCATCTGTCCCCGGGAGCAGGGGGTGGTGTCACCGCTGCTGCTGCCCACAGCTCTGTTGTGGCACCCTGGGCACTGAGGTGACAGTGGCTGCCACCCCAGTGCTCCTTCCCTCACCCATGGCAGAGCCACAGCGGAGGGCAGAGGGAGGGGAGGGTGGCCTTGGCCGGGGAACACTTGAAAAGCGTCAGAAATGGCGTCTTGCTGTTGGAAAATGGGTGGTGCTGGTGCTGGGGGGGCTCACAGGTTTGGTACAAGCCCCTCAGCCAGTGCAGAGCCAGAGGGGTGAAGCCTGTGGGTGTCTGTGGACTGTGGCAGGGTTTTTGTGGAAAGGCTGTTGAGCAGCACAGGTCAGCAGAGCTGTGTCTGTCTTTGCCCACAGATCGAGAATGCCAGTGAGGTGCTGATCACGCCGCTGGAGAAATTCCGCAAGGAGCAGATCGGGGCTGCCAAGGTAACCAACCCAGTGTCCCCTCTGGGAGCCCCAGCTCAGGCAGAGGAGCACAGTGATGGCCACAGAGGTGGCCAGGACCTGGCACACTGCAGGGATGGGCACGGGCACAGGAGGAGGCAATGTTCTGCTGTGGGAGGGACACAGGGATGAACCAGCTCCCAGGAAGAGCCAGGAGTTCACCCAGGAGTTCTGAGTTCACCCACAACCAAGTAACATGCCAAGGGCCAAAAATCACATTCCAGTTGAAGTGAACTTTCTCCTTACTCCAAGCAAGAATTAGGATTTTCTTGGCGGGGTTCCCAATCACCCAAACCCCCTGGTCTGCACTCCCCACCCGGTGTGTCACTGGGTGGCTGCACGGGAACTCAGACGGCTTCTGGCAGGACAGGGAAGCGCCGGTGTGGCTGAGAGTGGCTGTGAGACAGCCTGACCCCCCCACTTTCTTTCCTGCCTTTGTTCTGAAATGAAAACTACTGTCTGCTGCTCCCCTGTTGTTATAACAACCTGCTGCTGCCTGCAAGAAGCTCATGCCAGTGCCTGGGGCCGCGTTTGCATGGCAGCGGGGTGCCCAGTCCAGCAGTGCTGCCCTGCCTCATGCAGCTGAAAACAGAAGACAGAGAGGAGTCCTCCAGAAGGGAGCTGGTTATGAGCAGGTGCCGGCATTGGTTTGGTACTGGTGTGTTGGGATTGCCTGACTGGGATGGGAGGTACAAAAGGAAGTGAAGTTGACATCCTTTTTTAACACTCCTGCCATAAACAGCCATACTGTGTCACAGTCCTGAGTGACATGAAGGAGAAGCCCTTGCAAGGATTGGCAGGGGTGGGATGTGAAATTGTGATAATATTCCGGTTCAAAAGCACTTTCCTCACTGTGTTGTCTTTGGACTAGGCTGGTCTGGATGTTTTACCAAGCGTTGGTCCCCAGGAGTAGCGGAGGGGTTCCCTCAAGCCTTGGATTGTGGCAGCATAAACTGCTTTCTTGTAGGTGCCTGATGCTGACAGATAAAAGCGGCTTCACCTGCTTCCAGCTGATGCCTCCAGACCATGGTCCTGTCTGATATTAACTCCTGGGATGTGCTGTCCTGCCGGGTGCCGTAGGCATGCCGTGAGTCCTCACGGCTAATCCGGTGCCGCTGTGTTCAGTGACACTCCTTTTGTTCTGTTTTGTAGGACGCCAAAAAGAAATATGACAAGGAGACTGAGAAGTATTGTGGTGTCCTAGAAAAGCACTTGAACTTGTCTTCTAAGAAGAAGGAATCCCAGCTTCAGGAGGTGAGAGCAACCTCCGGGTTTTCATGTCTGGCTGTCACCGTGGAGAGCTTTTTGAATGCCTTACCCAGCTTATAACAATGGCTCTCCTGACTGTAAACTCATTTTTTCCCTCATTCTGGCTGCGAGTGCTGGGTTTTCCCCTCTTCCTTAATGAAAGGGAATGGAGCTGTTTTGGTGAGTAAATCAGAGAGATCCCAAAAGGGATAGCAATCAAAAAGGAGAGAGGGTTTATAATTAAAGAGTGTAACAGAAGGGAACTGGTTCTGCTGCAGGCTTCCCGTGTGCCAGCACAAATCAAGGATGTCTGATCTCCTTCTCTGCAAGTGGCTGTGCTGCTTTGGGCTCCAGGGGAGGAGGGATCAGGCTTAGTGCCTTAAACTGCTTTAGGAGCCAACCCTGACTCAGGATGTGGGTTGCTGTGGTGCCAAATGCTCTTACTGAATGACTACACTGAGTTTTCAATCACTTCTTCCAAGTTTGAAATTCCCTGTGCTGCAATTGGTCCCCTCAGTATGTGTGCCCTTGCCTTTGGGCATGGTGCTGATGTGCTGCTGATCCCTTACTGGGGGCACTGGTGGGCACAAGGCTCCTGCACCAGGACAACACAGGTGATGGGACAATGCCCAGCAGAGCTGGGAACTTGTGAGCAGAAATACCTGTGGCACAGGTAATCATCTTCCACCAAATCAGAGCTGAGGAGGGGTCAGAATGAGGGCAGATAGGCCTGAAAGCCGGTTTTGTCCTCTGGACTTGTCAATAACTTCCCGTATGGAAGCACCCCTGTGTCCTAGGGGATGTTGGCTTTTGAATGACCGCTGAACCCCTGGTTTATTTTGTGTTTGAGACATTGGTGTGGGGCACAGGAGTGGAAGGAATTCTGTCCAGAGAGAGAAGGATCCACTCATGGCTGTCAGGGTAAAAGGGTGGCTTTTAGAGGTGTGATCCTGTGCCCTGGACAGAGCATGGCCCTTGCGGGTCTGCCCAGAGACGCAGTGTGGGATGCAGGCAGGATGTAGGTGGAGGCTGTGTGTGGGATGCAGGCAGGATGTAGGCAGTGGCTGTGTGTGGGATGCTGTGCAGGTGCATTGGATCAGTGCTGGCTGCTGGTGCCATCTGGTGGCATCTCCCACCCCAGACACTGACTTGGGCTCTTGCTGGAAAGGCAGGAGGAGGGAGGCTGGAGCCTGCTGGAACCAGCTCCCAGTTCAGGTGCTGGGACCTGCTTCCCCAAGACACTGGCAAGTGTGCATGGTTTTGATGGCTCAGGCCCCATTGAAGAGGAATGCCTTTGAAAGAGCATCCAGCGTGAGGGTTGTGAAACGTGGATTTGGCATTCATGATGTGGTGCAGCACTGGACCCATCTGGCACCTCCCTGGGGGCTGCCCATCAGCATCCCTGCTGGCCACGGGGCTCTTGGGGTGGTGCAGGTAAGTGCACAGGAAAGGTGCTGTTGGATGCAGCATTTCTGGGAATTAACACCACCTGTTTCTGAGAGTCTGGAGCTCCATTGGACCCCCTCATGTCCTGAGACAAGTGTTTGTGTGCAGGAGATTTGGTGGTTTCTGTTTCCTAACCTCTTGCTGGCCACATCTGGAGGGTGATAGCAGCCACATGTGCAACTGCTGTGGTGAGGCAGGGAGAGGAGGAGACCATGGGAATTCTCTGCTGCTTTGGCTGTTGACCAGTTAAACAACATGCAGAGTCTAATTTGCCATTTAACTCCTGGCAGAGCTACATGATTACATCATATTTTCTGCTTTTTAGAACTCAGATTGCTGATTCCCTCAGCCTGCACACTGTGGACACAAAAAATGGTGGCAGGTCAGTGAGAAAAACAGGAGATTTCATGGGTGTGTCACAGGAACAAGCTGCTTTTCACATCCAGGAGGGTGTTTGCCAGCTGGATTTTGTGAGTGCAAAGCCCCAGTGACACCCTGGATTGCTCTATGCGAAGTGTCACTTGCAAAATGTCACCTCAGGTGTCCCTGCCCATAGAAGGGGCTTGGAACAAGATGGTCTTTAAGGTCCCTTCCAACCCAAACCAGTTTGGGATTCTGTGTCACATTCCGGGGATACTTGTGTCCCTCACACTGCTTTTGGTGCAGCAGCTCCACTCCATGTGCGTGACCAGGTTATTTTTAGGCACTAGGATTGGGGCATATCCCTATTTTTGCTCATTTGGGCTTTCAAAGCAGAGGGGATTTGCTGTCTGCTGATCCACCAAAGTGACATGCTGGTGGTAGGTGTATGTGCCACCCGCCTTTGCCCTGGGATGCTCTGGCAGATTCCGTCATGGTGCTTTCCAGAAAGTGGAGGATTACCTTTTCTTGTCAAGTGTGCAATGATTTCCCATTTTCCTCGCCTCTCCTGCATGTTTTCTTCACAGCTGTCGGGGAGGTGAGAACATGAGTCATCAAAAACATTTTTCTCGTCTGAAGGAAGAGCGTGTTCATGTGAATCAGGTTTATATTTATCACTGTGCCATCTGCCCAATCCAGGACTGGGGGCTGAAGCTGAATTTGTTCTGCACGGCCACGTTGCCATCAGACCCAGGTGTGCTCTGGTCAGAAGGCCAAGTGTTTCCATTCGGTACTGAGCTTGAGTTTCCTCTCCAATCCATCTGCAGGCAGACAGCCAGGTGGACCAGGTTCGCCAGCATTTCTATGAAGTCTCTCTAGAGTACGTCTTCAAGGTGCAAGAGGTCCAGGAGAGGAAGATGTTTGAGTTTGTGGAACCTGTAAGTAAGAGCTCAAGCCCCCTCAGCCTGCAAAATCCAGGGGATTGTGTGGTGAAATAGGGATTCATGGGGAGCTGGGCTGTGGTGTGGGTTCTCCTGCAGTGGGGAGACTTGGGACCTCCAGCCTCACCCCACATCCCCTATTACAGAGGGAGGTTTGAGGGGGGAAAACACCATGGCAGCCTTGGGGCACAGAACCATTGGCTCAGTGGCCATGTGTGTGCTGGAAGCATTTCAACATTTAATTTTTTATTGTGGAGACACTCTTATTGGGATGGGCTAGGCTGAGGGGCCTGAACAATTAAAAGAAAACCACTTTTGATTTGGAAAAAAAACCCAAATTATAACTAATGTTCGCAAGGAAAGAAGAGTGCAGAAGTGACAGAAATAAGGAAAAAAATATTTTCTAAAACACCTTTGTCCAGGTGTTAAGTCCTTTAAAGCTGCTCTGGGAGGGGCCAGACCTTCCAGTTCTTTGCAAAGGTGATTCCTGCTGATCCAGGAGTAACTTGGAGTTGGGAGAGGCACAGTGTGCTGCCTGCTGTGCTTGACACATCCTGGCTGTACTCACGGTGACTCCAGGGCCTGGGTGATGCAGAAAGGGGGACAGCGTTGTGTGGGGTCTTGGGCTGGGGTCTTGCCTTGACTCTGGGGAGGGGAAGCACAGCTTTGGCTTTGGGGCCCGTTCAGAGGAGGTGTGAAAGTGAAATGAGGAGCAGGGCGTCTCCCCAGGGCCCACCAGTGAGCCCTTCTGCCTGGGGGTGCTGCAGGACTCCTTCCCCTTGGCAGAAGCAGCTCTAGGGGCAGCTGTGGGGTCTCCACTGACCATCTCCATTTGTTTTGCCCCAAAACAGCTGCTGGCATTTCTGCAGGGGCTTTTCACGTTCTACCACCACGGCTATGAGCTTGCAAAGGACTTCAGCGATTTCAAGACAGAGCTGACAATCAGCATCCAGAACGTGAGTGTGCCTGGGCCACGTGCTCATTGCTGTCACTATCCAGCCAAGCTAACTCACCCTTTGATGTATTTTAGTCATAGAACCACAGAATGGCTTGGGTTGAAAAGGACCTTAAAGCTCATCTAGTCCCTACTCCCTGCCATGGGCAGGGACACCTTCCACTAGACCAGGTTTCTCCAGGCCCTGTCCAACCTGGCCTTAACACTTCCAGGGATGGGGCAACCACAGCTTCTCTGGGCAACCTGTGCCAGGGCCTCACCACTCTCATAGAGAAGAATTTCTTTCTAACATTCAATCTGAATCTCTCCTCTTCTAGTTTAATTAATTCCCCCTTGTCCTATCACTATTTGCCCATGGAAAAAGTCACTCTCACTCTTTTTTGTAAGCCCCCTTTAAGTACTGGAAGCCCTTGCCAGTTATGATAATATTTTTGCTTTAGCTTAACTTCAGGCCCAGGAAGCAAACCTGTCCTGTTGTTGTCAGTGGGCTCCCCTGTCCTGTTTCCCACGTGGCTCTAAGGACCCAGTTGAGGTCCCACTCCCTATGGTGCCTCCGTGCTGCAGAGCCCAGTGTGGGTCCATGCACTGGGGAAGACATTCCTGTTTTAATTTGCAGACAAGAAACCGTTTTGAAGGGACAAGATCAGAGGTTGAAGCTTTGATGAAGAAGATGAAGGAGAATCCTCACGAGCACAAAAACATCAGCCCTTACACGATGGAGGGTTATCTCTACGTGCAGGAGAAGCGTAGGTGTTGGGGTGGCAGAGCTGCCCGATAGGGAATGTGGTTGGTGGGAGTCTGGAGAAGGGGTTTGTCAGGGTGTGGGACACGAAGGCTGGTTCAGCAAGTACAGAATCCCTGAAAGAAAGGGATTGGCCCAATGGGTGGGAAGTTAAGGTGGGAATACAGGAGCCAGGTTCTCTCTGGGAGGGAGAGTCACTGCCAGTGCCTCGTAAAAGTCTTTCCCCTGAACAGAAGGAGGGTGATAACACTTAATCCAACTGGAAAGTGTAGATACAGGAATCTGTCATGTTAAATGATCATTAAACATAGCAGGTTGTTAATGGGAGGGCGCTGGTTCTGGGCATAAAACCTACATTTGCTCTGTAGGTCACTTTGGGACTTCCTGGGTGAAACATTACTGCACGTACCAGAGAGAATCGAAGCGGATCACGATGGTGCCATTTGACCAGAAATCAGGAGGAAAAGGGGTGAGTGCTGGCATGGAGCAGGGCTGTCCTGGGAAACACGCAGCACTGCTGGCTGCAGGCTCTCCTGGGAGTCAGACTGTGTCACCTTTATGGCAAGGGGGCACAAGTGCAGTGAAGTGGGGCATATTCATTCCAGACTGAGCAGGTGCCACGTGGGGAATTAACTTGGCACCTTGTTTGAGAAAGAAAAAAGTCAAGAAGCCCCCCAAAGCCCACAGATCTTTGTTTGCCTTGTGAACCCACCACACTGCAGCGCCATGGGTGCCTGCTTCTCAGTCCCTCATTCCTGCTCCAAGACCTGGACAAGAGAACCTCTTCATTATTTTGCACCTTCCCCAGTGCCTGTAACTTATTCAAGTCCAGGTTGGATGGAGCTCTGAGCAAGCTGGTCTAGTGAAACATGTCTGTGCCCATGGCAGGGGATTGGAATGAGATGAGCTCTAAGTTCCCTTCCCACCCAAACCATTCTGTGCTTCTCTGATGATCCTATGACTTGGCCAATGAAGTTGTTTTGTTTTGGACAGAGCCGCAAGAGAGTCTGGAGTTCCCCTCAACCCCGAGGGAATGTGAGGAGCAGGGGGAGCAGTGGATGTGGGGGACCAGCAAACACCATGTGCCCACTGCTCCTGGGGCTGTATCCAGCACTGGCTTTGCTCCTTTATACTGCAGGAACAATAGACTCCTCCAGAGCATTCCCAGCTGGGACAGTTTGCAAACACAATCCCCTTGCCAGGGAGCGCCTCGGGAGCTGGACAGGCTCCCACATGGCTTCCTACTGTGGGGAGGGCAGCTTCTAAAATTAATTTCCTCTTGCCTTGGAGCATCTTCATTAGAGCTCCGCATTAACATATCCCAGCCCTGTAATCGTCAGCGGCTGCACAGTGTTTCATCTGGGCTCTTCCCATTCCAGGGCTCCCCCTGCACTGGGGCACAGGCACTGCAGGCGGCATCCTGAGCCTGTCTCACACCTTGCAGGAGCCCCACTCCAGTGCTGTGCCAGCCCTGCCACTGTGGCTGCTGCTCACCCAGGGACTTGTGACTTGTACCACCCTGGCATGAAACACTGCCTGTGCCAGGGCAGCTCTGGCTGGGCCCCAAGGTCTGTTGGTGATGACTGGCATGAGCATCCAAGCGTGGAGCAGCCAGGGACTTCGTGGCTGTGCTGCAGGGAATTTCATGGTCTGGCTGGAGCAGGTGCCAAGGTGCTGCAGGAGGAGACCCATGGCTCGTGGGTCACAGAGGACACTGCACATGGTATCGACCCCTCGTGACCGTGCCTTGAACTGTGGCTGGAGCTGGGTATTAGTGGGATAGAAATGGGGGCATTCCCTGAATACTGGAAAGGGAGCTGGGCAGCGTGGGAGCAGCCTGGTGCTGGCAGCAGGCCAGGCTGGGAAGGACCAGGGGCAGGTGGCCTCTGCTGAACCCTGGGGAGATGCCCTGCAGGGAGCTCTCAGGTCTGTCTTCCTGGGTCTGCTCTGGGTCCCGTGTCTGGGGGTTATTCACGAGGGTTATTCATGTGTTAGAAGACACAGAAGCACATGAGAATGGTCACATAGGAGTTAGGGCTTCTTCCCCCAAAAGGAGGCGTGTCCTGCAACATGGGCAAGGAACGGGAGGTGCTGGAAGCCAGCAATAAAACTACAGCATAGTTGCCATCCCGGAGACATGGTAGGATGACTGGTGCAACTGGATGGTTGCAAACTCTTTAGAAGGGATCAGCAAGGGAGAGGGGATGGTGAGGCAGGACTGTGTGTTGGAGAGTGTTTCAGTTGTCTGATGGTGGGGTGGGATGTTTCTGCGTAAGAATCCAGGGGAGTCCCCATCCCTGGTGGGATTCAACAGATGTGTAGTTTTCTCCTGTGTGGACATGGGTTAGTGGAGGGCTTGGCTGTTCTGGAGGAACAGTTGGACTCAGTGATCACAGTGGTCTTTTCCAACCTAAACAATTCCATGATTATAAATATGTTTCCTAGAAAAGTGGGGATGTCAGGGAACAGGGTGGTCAGCCAAGGTGTCATCAGGAACAGCACAGAGAGCACAGAAAAGTGTCTGTCTCCAGGACCTGCTTCAGAATTCATTTTCTCTTGAGTCATCAGTGGAATTTAACAATTGCAGGAGAAATGTCTGTGCTGGCAGGGGCTGAGCCAGGATTTCCTCCAGCAGAGGACAGCAGTGCACAGGGATCCTGCTGGATTGCTGCTCAGCCTGTGGAAAGCCAGTACAACTTGGATGCAGAGAGGCATTTTCTGCATGAGAGAATGGTTTTGTCGTTGCTTTGTTATATAATAAACATTTTAAGGCATGTTTGGTCCTGTTAAGAGTCCTTGTGTGCAGAATGCTCCCAAAAATGCAGCCTGGAGTGAAAACTGACAGCTGGGTCTATGGTGTGCCATTCAGTAATGGAAAATAAAGCTGACTTTGCCCAGAAGTTGTGGTTCAGCACTCCCTGCCTGCCTGAAGCATGGGCTTAATGCACAGATTTGATTGTGGGCATCCTGAAGGGAAGGCTCCTCATGAAAGTTTTAGTCCAAACAAGAGTGTAAAGACTACTTCTTATGTCAGAGATATAAACAGATATTTCTAACAGGGCGAGTTCCCAAATCTTCCCTGGTCTGAACCTGTTCATTTACCGCAGTGGGTGCAGGCAGGTGTTCTTGGCCTCACCTGCAGTTTTGTCTCTTCTCAGGGAGAAGACGAGGCCGTTACCCTGAAATCCTGCACACGGCGGAAAACAGACTCGATCGAGAAGAGGTTTTGCTTCGATGTGGAAGCTGTGGATCGGTGAGTGCCCAGAGGACAAACCTGGGGTTACAGTGACCGTGTGCAGGGAAGGGCTGTGCTCATGTGCACTTGGATTTCCTGTGCAGTTTCCATGTTTCTCTTCTCCTTTAGTCATATCCTCTGTGAATGGAAAGCATTAATCCATGGAATCACACCTCTCTCAGCCAGATGCTCTCTATGTATTGATTCGGTGCTTCAGTTTACAAGGTGCCGAGTTTACTCAAGTCTCTCTGATTTTAATGGTGCTTTAGCACGTCTGCATGCTCTGGCCACACAAGGGAAATGGTTTTCAGTCTGGAAAAGATGATCTCTGGGTGTTTTGGCAGGGATGTGATGCCTCTTTCCAGCTCTGAGTATGTGTTGGTCAGCTTTTGTGCTGGAGTGTGGCTGTTGCTGGTCCACTGGATAATGGATGTCTGGCTCGTGCCTCTGGGCACTTTGGATTCACTTCTTTTTCCTGAAGGAGTAAAATGCTTCTGCTGTAACTTCTCACTTAGCAGCTGAACCAGAGATATGTGTGGATTCATTCTACAGCAGCCTGTTACCATATCAATTAGCATCGTGCATGGGTTATGTATATAAACAGGAAAACCAGGCTGGAGTTACTCTTCCAAGCTGAATTAGTCACTGCCTTGGATCTCTCTTGCTGCAGGAAGTTCACATGGTTCACAAAAGCCCACTCCAAAGCCACTCAGTGTCTTTGTCCTCCCAGTTTTGTGCCTGTCAGTGGTCCAGCTGTCCTCCCTTCTTCAGGAATGCCCAGGAGATCTTGGAAAAACCCCAGCTCATGGAAATCCGAGGTGTTGAATAATGCTGGAATAACTCACAGTGTCTTTCCAGCCTGTGCTTCAGCAGCATTTCGGTGCCAGCCCGTGGCAGGGAGGGGTTGGGGTGATGGAGCTGTGCCTGTGTTGGCTGAGGGATAAGATAACCTGGGGCTGCCTCCCACTCTCTGGAGCCGTGCTTTCCTCCAGAAAGCTGCAGTATTTCAGCTGACACAGGGATTTTTTTTTTCCTCTGCCCTGAGGATATTTTTTTATAATGTGAAAATCAAACTAAAAGTGGGAGGAGGAGAATAGAACCACCACAATAGTTTTCTTCTGCAGCGTGTTCAGAGGCAAATGAACCTTCCCTTGATGTGTGGAGCCTGCCAGGCATGGGATCAAGAGCTGCTCCAAAAATCTGCCTGCTCCATGTAATCATGGCAGGGGAGCGGCACCTGAGGAGTTGCTCCTTTCATGTACTCCTTCCTGCTGCAGGAATTTGCTCCTGTCCAAGAGAGCAGGGGAACAGGATGCCTGAAAGAAAAGGATGTTTCTCCCCAGTATACAGGGAGCTCTGCGTACTTTGGTTATCAGAATTTTTCATTTGATATCTAAAATATAGATTATTCCCAAGATAAACTAAAAAGAAGAGGAAACAACAGGTTTTGTCATGTGTAAAAGGGAGTGTGATGTGGTCAACCTGCCTTCCTCTTCCTGGGATAGATCTGGGCACCATCAGGGCAGTGGGTGATGCTGTCAGTGCCAGGGTTTGCTGGAGATCACCTTCACCTTGCCTGGCACTCAGGGTTTGGCCTGTTTTACAGAATCCTGTGTATTGAGGAATGGTTTCCTTGCCAGTCTGGGATTACTGGGGCTTGGCAGTGTGTGGCTGCCAACCTGCAAGTGCCCTGCCAGGCCTGGCCTGGCTTCACTGCGAGGCTCTGGGGACATGGGGGACCTGGAGCTCGTGGTGCAGAGCGGCCTGTTTGCAACCAGAAGTGCTGGGGCTCACCTGGGAGAACCATCCTGCTGCTCCAGAGGGCAGCCAGGCTCAGGCAGCAGGGAGTTTTCCTCCCTGGAAGCATCACTTTCCATTTTGTGCTGGAGGAGATCATCTCCAGCATAAGGACCTGAGCAGAGGCAATAACTTCAGCTCACACTCTCCACCCAAGTGTGGGACCATAAATGATGGGGTATCTCTGCCCAAGGACCGGCTGGAGCTGTGCCTGTGATCATAGGATACCAATCTGTGGGCTTTTTTGCCTCAAGCTGGGTTTTTTTGGGATAGTTTTCTTCTTTTTTTTGGTGGTTTATTATTGCCTCTACTATTAGAGAGGTTAGAAACTTGATGTCTTGTTCTTGGGGCCCATGCGGGAAGTCTGGATACAATGAAGGCAAACATGCCCAAGGTGCTTCTCTGTCTCCCATACACACTGGGTTTGACTTACAGCACTTCTCCCCTTTCACAGGTGTGACTCGGTGGCTTTCAGCGAGTTCCTCATGTCACTTGGTGCTGTGGGGACAACAGTTTCCTTCCCAAACTCCCCTAAAGCCTGTTCAGTCGTATTTTAAGCTCCCTGTGCACAGACTGGCTTAGTTCAGTTTGTTTCATTATGGCCTGACAGATTGTGTCGGAGGTTGTATCGATCTCACTGACTGTCCGTGCCAACCTGAGGGTGTTGTGGGGTGTCCTAACAGTGTGATCCTGGTACTGTGCTGACACAGGCACAGGGACCGGGAGCTGGAGCTCCTGGATCTCGGTACAGCCTGGAGGTGGCAGCCTCGGCTGGTCCTTCTCAAAAAAGACATCACACAGAAACGGGCTTGTTGTGTCTGTGTTGCATTTTGGGAAGCTGGTACTCAGGCATGGGGTGCAGGGCTGGAGCTTATAAATAACACCCTAAATAGCAACAGCTAAGAGCTGTTCCTTGTTAGGGGGGAAAAAAATTGTGGTTTTTTTTCTCCTCTAAAGATGATTCAGCACTGCTGAGATGAAAATCTGGAGCCTAATCTGTTATTACAGCATTGCTTCCTTGCCATGGAATTACAGAATCCCAGAATGGTTTGGGTTGGAAAGGACCTTAAAGGCTGTCTTGTTCCACTCCCCTGCCATGGGCAGGGACACCTTCCACTAGATCAGGTTGCTCCAAGCCCCATCCAACCTGGCCTTGGCATTTGCAAATAGTTCTGTTGTTCACTGTAGCAAGTTTTTTATTGCTTTGTTACAGCAAAATTAGCCCCAGAATGGTGTTCTAGTGCCTGGCTGAAATATACCCCCAGTGTGATGGATACTGTGTTTTACTGTTAATGTTCTTTTTTCATTAACTAAACTTATTTACAGTCTCTGCACATTAAATCAGGTTTGTAAACAAAGTAAACAGGGATGATAGCCGGTGTCTTACAATATGAGCCTGAGGAGGAGGAGTATCTCATTTGACTGATGACAAAGGCTTTGTCACTTAGGATAATGTAGGTCATTGCTCTGGGACAGAAGCAAAGTGCTTCTAAGTGCCAGTTGGCTTTTCTGGGAGCAGGCGGTTTTCAGAATGGGGGTTTGGTCCTTCATGAAGGCAGTGAGCTCTGCAGGAACCACCATTCCCCTGGGCTGCTCCTTAGGGGGCTTGTCACTGTGCTCTGTGGGCAGTATGATTGTAGAATAGAATCCCAGAATCACTGAGATTGGAAAAGACCTCCAAAATCATCAAGTCCATCCAATCCCCACCTTGTCAACCAGCCCAGAGCACTGAGTGCCATGCCCAGTTGTTCCTTGAACATCTCCAATGTTGGTGACTCCACCACCTCCCTGGGCAGCCCATTCCAGTGTTTGACAACCCTTTCCACGAAGAAATTCTTCCTGAGAGAAGGATTGGCATGGCAATGGCTGGGTGGTTGCATTGGGGTGAACAAGCTGCCAGGCACCCTGCCGAGCATTCCCATGACCAGATGGTTTTCCCTAGGAGGGCTGTTGGCCTTGCTCCGGGTAAGCACCTGACAGACCTGCGTGTCTCTGAGTGCCACCCTGACCATGGCAGGACCTGCTCCCCACTTCCCTGTGCTGAGGCTGGGTGGCTGGTGGGGACCCCACCTCTGCTGGTGTCCCCACCTCTGCTGGTGTCCGTGGCTCCAGCGGCTCTCACCGGTGCTCCGGACAGCACGTGCAGTTCAACTTGTGCTTGTTCCTCTGCCGGTGTCGCCTTTCCAGTGACCTTTAGAACAAAGCGTTGGGGGGTTGTCGCAGGCAGGCTGGCGATGAGGGATGAGGCTCCTTTCCCGCTGGCAGCCACAGGGACCCACAGAACGTGCTGGTCGTTGTTGTACTTCTCATGGTGCTTTAAGCTCCACATGGACACTGAGACTTTCTGAGCTCAGGAGCGCAGTCTGCCCCTTATTTCCATCTTTCCTCTTCTATGTTTTGGGTCCACATCTGGCTGCTGGTGCCCTGGCCTGTGGCCGTGGGGGCTTGTCTGGAGTCCTTGCTCTTCTCAGATTGGGACTGTGAATATCTCTGCATGTTCGGCTCCGCTCAGCCTCTCTTATTAATCCACTCCTACATGTTTTCATCCAGCAGTTTAGATTGTCTCTCTGTGATAAGCTGCTGTAAGAGTTGGTCTTATCTGTTTCTATTGCTTTCCTTATTTATTTATTTTTCTGGAAGAAGGAAAAACTATTGGACTTTCTCATTTTCTCAGCATGCTTAGTCACAGCTCCTTAAGGCCAGGCTATTTGTCACAAAAGCTGAGATATTAAGAAAATTCAAATTTCCTGTGTGGTCTCATATGGAAAAGTCTTCCGTTTTTAGATTGTAGCATATTGAAAATACACTTTCTTGTGAAGTGTTTGCAATATTCTGCTCTGGTCTCACCCTCCTGCAGCCACTCCATTTGGAAATGGGTTCCTTCTGATGCCAAATCTCCACCTTGCATCTCAGAAGAAGGCAAAGGGGTTTGGTGCCTGGAGGTGGAAATGCAGGATGCAGGTCAGGAATGAATCAGCAGGTCCTTGATCTTGTTTGACACGAGCTCCTGTTTGTGCATCTTGGGTGACAGATCCAAGAGGATTGTGGGCTGGCTGGGATGTGCAGGCTCCTCCATGTGGATCCGGGTGCATCCCACATCAGGCTCTGGGGGAGGATGGGAGCTGCCCCGCAGCAGGATCTGTATCTGCTGTATATTACCTGTATAAATAATTATCTATATAAATGACCCCAGTATTCAGGGTGATTTGCTGGGAGAGGGCACAAGGACAGATCTGTTTTGTTTATCTTTTGGGGAGGTAAGTCACAGCAGGATATCTTCCCCCTCACTGGATAGCTTAGATATCCCTAATCTAACAAGCACACTTTGGAAAGTAGCTGATCTTCCAGGAGACTCCAGGTGAGGACTCCATGAGGATGAGGCTGGCTGCAGGCAGTATTCAAGGCAGGCTGATGCTGACAGTGTTGGCAGGAGGCTGATCCAGCACCAGCCATCAGACCCTGTAAGCAGAGGGTACTCCGTGGGCATGGGCCACATCAATTATGAATGAGGCGTAATGTGTGGGTGCATTTTAAATTTATCACAGCCAGGAAGATGGTTCTGCTCAGGAAAGTGATGCAATGGGTGCCGTGGCAAATAAACACTGGGGGAGGAAATGCAGAGCTATTTGCAATGGAAATTTGGTTTAATTCAGTTTTGCAGCCCCTCCTCTTATGCTGGTAAAGAAGTCTGACTTTGAAGTGAAGCCAGAGGAGTTGTTTGTTATCTGTTCAGAGTCAGTAAAAACATTTTTGTGTTATCACCTCTTTGCCCTGTTCTGAGGGAACCTGGCATGTCAGATACCAGGACTGCCACACTAGAACCAAACTCTGCTGGTACTCCACTCCAGTGTACCCTAAATGAATGGAGAGTTTAAAATTCTTTGTGTTAATGTCTTGGCTACAGAGACAGAAATCCCAATATTTCATTTGCCTGTGTCTCCCTAGCTCAGCAAGAGCCATTCCAGGGCTTTCTGCCTGGGATATCTGTGCCTTCAGCAGCAGCTTGGCTTAGACTTAAGCCCTGGCTTAAGCGACCATTCAGCTCCGCAGGTACCAGGGACTGCTCTTCAGTTGCTTTGTACCTGCACAACTAGGAGCTTTGTGCCATGTTTTGGACATATTTGCTGTTGGATGTGAAGTATTTTCCCTCTCAGATGGGGTGATGGTTAAGTGGTTTCCTCTTCCCTTCAAAGTGAGTAAACTTCCAAACCACTAAGCTGGTGAATATTGACTGACTCACCAATGGGATTAACAGAGATCAAGCACATTATGTCTGGTTTTCTTGGACCTGGGCTTGGTGCAAGGCTGAGCACACGGCATCCACTGGTGGGACAATGCTGGGCTGCTGCACGTGCTGAAAGCCAGTGGCTGGGTGGGTTGGATAGGGAGCAGAGTCAGGGAGAGGGGTTAATCCTCTGTTCCTTGCCTGTACGTGCCACAAAGCAATAGAAGACGGGCCAAACCCACCACTTGAAAGCCCCCGTTGATGTTTACTCTTCTAACAGAGGATCGGCTCTTATCAAGGACCAAAGGGCTTCTGCAGACTGTTGGTGCAGCTCACGTTCTCCTGCTGAATCACCCTTGGGGAAGTGCAAGTTGCAAATCACCTTTCTTCCCAGGCTTTATCACTTTTTGAGGATTTAGTTCTGAACAGAGCCTACGTGCTCTGCGGAACACTCCTGCTCTCCGCAGGCGGTTGGCAGCTCCCAAGGTTTAATCGCTCTTCCCACCTTGTGCCGTGGCATCCTGGCACCCCAGAGCAGTGATCCTGACTCCTCTGCCATTCTGGAGCCTTATGTTTTGCCATGAGTGGGAAGAGCAGTGTCAGAGGTTTTCCACTGTCATAGTTCCCATGGAGCAGAGAAGCACCAGCAGACCCCCCGAGCCTGCTGAGCTGCACAGCGCTCGGGCTGTGCCTCTGTCTCCCCGTTGCCAGGGATTCTGCCTGCTCTCCAGCAGGAATAGCTTCTGTGCTCTGCTAATGCGTCTGAAAATAGCCCAGGAGGAAGCAGCAGGGCTAGAGCAGACACACAGAACAGATCTCACTGTCTGACTGAGCCTGGGGCCTCTGCCCAACCCCGCTGTGGGGAGCAGTGGTGGGATGGGATGCGACCACCCCTTAGGAACTGGAGACCTGGTTCAAAGGCACGATGCTGAGGAGGTACAGCAGTAGCCAGGCTGTGTGTGTTGGGATCAGCTGGCTGTGGAATGAGCTGGGATGTGGAGATGGAAATCCTGACAGCTTGCAGCCGAGCGAGGTGCAGTGAGTCGCCAGCCCACGGCGTGGGAGCACAGCACTGGCTTCGGTGCAAACACACACCATGACTGAGGTTGTGCAAACACTCTCCAGCGTGTTAAATCCATCCTGACCTTGCTGATCGTGCTTATCAGAGCAGGTAATTGAGGTTTAACTCCTTGCATAGAAAGGATGTAGCATCCACTCAGGAGCGTGGAGGTGGCGTTGGCCCTCGGGTGAGGGCAGGACCAGTGCTGTCCTCTGGCTCCTCTGCTGTGTGTGCAGCACTCAGGCCTTTCCCCTTCTCATTACAGTAAATGAGCCGTCATTTTCTGGAGACTGGATTTACAGGGCAGCTCAGGGCTGTTGTGCATGTGATGGCAGGGGCAGGACTAGCACCCTGGGGCAGACAGGATTCCTGCAGTGCTCCCCTGCTGCTGGAGGGGTGCACGGTCCAGGATAGCCTCACTGCCACTGCTGCCTGTGACAGCAGGGTATGGACAGGGTCAGGGCACTTGCACAGCCATGCTGACACAAACACTTCAGGGATGTAATGCTTCTCACAGCAGAAGGTCCCCTCCATGAGCTGGTGCATGGGGTGGTGGTGGGACATGGAGGGCTGGGATGTGTGGGGCTCCTGCTTGCTTGGTTACCTTCCTTGGTTACCTTCCTTGCCTTCTGCTGCTGCTGGATGGACCTGCTTAGCCCAGGGCAGGTGAACTGTCTGGCTGAGGGCCAGAGGAGGAATTTGGCATCCAGCTCTTACACTAAACCCACTGGAAAGGTGTGTTGATCATTGGAGATGTCCTCTGCTTGCTTGCTGACCCTGGTCAGAACCTGCAAGGATGTCCAGGGAGAGGTCAGGCTGGGCTCAGCCCCATTTGCTGGGACTTGGCTAGAAAGAAGCTTGTCCTCTTTCCGTCTTCTTCTCATGGGAAATTTATCTCCGCTTATTTTATTTTATTTTGATTTCCATCCGGCAGTTTATTTATGGCATCCCCCTTTTCTCTGCAGGCCGGGCGTCATCACCATGCAGGCGCTTTCGGAAGAAGACCGGAGGCTGTGGATGGAGGCAATGGATGGCCGGGAACCGGTGAGCAGAGATAGTACCCAAAAAGCAGAGAAAATTGTGGAGAGCCTCTGGTACCCCAGGGCAGATTGTTTGCTGCGGAGCCCGCTGTCACGCAGCGCCTGCCAGCCAGCGTGAGAGCTGTATCCGTGGGGCAGCTCCTGCCTCCTGCCAAGAGAATAGTTTAATCCCTTAGTTAAATATTTGAGGTAATACTGTATCTCCTGTGCTTGGATTGCTTGAAGGTGCGGTGGAGAGGAGGAGGGTAGGCTTGGCCAGCACAAACACGCTGCTCTGCCGTGCTGAAAGGAAAACATGGCAAAAAGAGCAGTGGAAGAAAATATGCTGTAGATTTCGAGGGCTTTTTGAGTCCTGCGACTCCTTGGCAGCCGTTTCTCAGTCTGGTAGAGAATTGCACATTTCGTGTGAGCGGAGGAGTGTGGCCCCTGTTCCCCGTGCTTGCTCCTGCCCTGCCAAAGGCTTCCTCACCTCTGGAAGGGATTCTGGAGGTTTGCAGGTTGTCAGTTTTTATTTTTGAATGCGTTTTCAAACCTTCCTGCCAGCTCAAAATTTGGCCGGTTCCAAGTGGGTCCCTCGGAGGGTTCAGGTGCTGGTGTGGCCCATCCTGGCTCGGCGTGGGGCTCTCCCGTTGCACACACGGCACCACCGGGCAGCCAAGACCAGCCTGTGACCTCCATTCCTTGGCGTGGCCAAAAGCATATCAGGACATGAAAAGAAGCCGTGCACAGAGCCAGAGCAGCCCAGGCTGTTCCGTGACAGCTCACGTGGTTTGGAGTTGGGTGTCTGTGCTCCGGGCTCGAGTCAGGCTCTGGCAGCTGGAGTGGAGTCCATGTGGCAAGCGTGGTGTCACATCCCAGCACAGCCCACTGCCACAGGCTGGTACTGGTTTGAGCGAATCCCCCCCAGATCCATGGAAAGGTTCTTATTTACCACAGAAAATGTTCATTGAAGCCGAGTGAGGTGTGGAAACGTGGGGTTGTTCCGAGAGTGCTGGAAAGCACGTGCTGGGCTTAGTCAAGCACTTGCTTTTAGAACACGCAGCAGTTCAGAGATCGGGAGGCTGGGTGTGGAAGGCTGCTGCCCTGCATTTCAGGGAAAGGATTGCATTGTGGATTACAGCCAGGTCCCAGCCTGGAATGGTAGATCCATCAGGTAATTCAGGTAGGACGGGAGCTCGGGAAATTTCTAGTCCAACCTCCTGCTCAGAGCAGGTTGCTCGGGGTGTTACCTGGTCGGGAGCTGAGAGCATCCAAGGGAGGAGAGGGTGCAACCTGCCTGGGCTCGAGCCTGGCTGCTGCCGTGGCCTCCTGATCCTTGGGCTGAACCTCTTCTGTTTCAATTTACCCCTGCCCAGAGAAGCTGTGGCTGCCCCATCTTCAAGTGTTCAAGGCCAGGTTGGATGGGGCTCAGAGCAGCCTTGTCTAGTGTAAGGTGTCTCTGCCGATGGCAGGGGGTTGGGACTGGATGAGCTTTAAGGCCCCTTCCAATCCAAACCATTCCATGATTCGATGATTCTGTGACAGCCTCTGCTCCCTTTTTCTATCACCTGTTGAAACCCTTGCATGGGACAACCAGCCAGCTCCTGCACCTTGGCTCTTGAGCCCTGGGGAAGCTGTACTGAGACAACCGTCTCCAGCTCCAGGTGCCAGCTGTCTTGATCCCTCTTAAATGAACCCCTGCCTTGATTCTGGTTGTACCTAGAGACCGAATAGATAATATTTTCCATTTCTTCAGGAGCAAAATGTGCATTGTTGCTCCCAGTCTGAGTGGAGCCTTGTCCTCCTCCAGCCTGCTCACCTGCTTCCCACTGCCCACCTCTGCTGGGGGCTGCTGTTGCAAGGATGGGAAACCCAGTCACCTGCAACAGGAACTGCTGGAATATGGTCACCCAGTTGTGTGCTGACCTGCTGATATTACCAGGATGTGGCACAAGAACAGAGCCACTCTGTAGAGGTGCAGACAGGGATTTTTGGGTGCTTGCAGAGCGCTGTGCGTGCAAAAGGAGCTGTGGAGCAACCAGCACAGGACTGCCTGGATTATCCTGTTCCAGAATGTGGTTATGAGAGCTCCTTCAAAAACACGCAGGTCTTCGTGCCGCCTGTGTGTTGCTGTTCCTCCCTATCGTGCCCATCAACTGAGGGCAGCCTGCTCATCCAGCGTGTCAGGGGTTGTGGCTGCGTGTTAATGCAACACTTCATGGCACTTAAATGCTAATGGCTTAAACTGGCCTTCAGGTGTGGAGTGGGAACCATGGGAATGCAGCCCATATGGAAACGGATCCAAGAGGCACTTAACTGACGAAGGTGGTGCGTGCTGACAGATGAGGCACCTCCTTGTCCTCAGTTATCCTCCTCCATCCATCAGGAATGGAGTTGTGGGCTGTTCTGTTTGGGTTCTTATCTTGCAACACCGGGGTGTGGTGTGTTACCTTCTCCACAGAGATTTCCTTGAACAAGAGACAAGGATTTAACCTTTAGACTCCTAGAAATATCCATCTTTGACTGTGTTTCTGTAACCGAAGAACCATGCTGGAAAGAATGTCTGGTTTTCCTTTGATTTGACTGTTGAGCGTGGGAAAGGTTTGGCACGGTGGGGGCAGTAATTCCATGCGCAAATTCAGGCTGTGAAGAGCTTAACGTGGACTGGAGTTTATTTCTTAATTATAATGAAGAAAGTAAACCCAAATGTCAAATTACATCTTAGTGAGATCTAAACATAGAATGTGGCTGCATTAGCCAAGACATTTGTCACAACTTGAGAAGATTTATGCTGTATCTCACAGCCGGAGCAGCCTCCAGACAACTCTCATCGCGCGGTTAACTCTTACCGCTTGTTATTAATTTGGATAAACCCCCTGTGTTGACTTTGGGTTTTCTATGGTATTACAGAGGCTGGAAATAGGAGAAACTACTAACTCCATGATGGGTCAGTGGTGTTTGGTTTTATTAAGATACTGAGGTCAGTTTCCTATGGATTTACTCCTCTGGTGATGAAGTTTGCAAATGTATATGGTGGAGGCTAAGAGTAATTCTGAAACTTCCTTGGAGCCTGAGTCAGGAATAAAAGCTATGTTAGCTGATGGTGGGCTGCAAGATTAGGAGAGGCACAAATTAGACAGTGTGTTTTGTGGCAAAGAACAAGGTAAGCATTTTGGTAAGGTTGTGGCTTTCTTGCCAAGCCTGTAGCTAGAGTGGAGGGGAGACTTTATCCCTCTCTATAACTCCCTGACAGGAGTGTGAAACCACGTGGGATGGGGCTCTGCTCCTGGAGAACAAGGGACAGGACAAGAGGAAGTGGCCTTAAGCTGTGCCAGGGGAGGTCCAAGTTGGACATCAGGAAGAATTTCTTCCTGGAAAGGGCTGTCAGGCACTGGAAAGGACTGCCCAGGGACGTGGTGGAGTCACCATCCCTGGAGGTGTTCAGTGAATGATTGGACGTGGCACTCAGTGCTCTGGTCTTGTTGACAAGGTGGGGATCGGTCACAGGTTGGACTCCAGGACCTTAGAGGTCTTTTCCACCCGAAATGATTCTGAGACTGTCGGTGCCCTGCAGCTGCTCCCCACTAGAGGGCAGCTGAGACCGGCCACTCATGGCACTTGTGACATGTGGGCTTGGCCAGGACCCCCCACACCCCAGGGCTCTGCGGGGTTTCTGGGGCTGCCCTCCCCCCTGTCCTGCGGACTGGAGGTCTCGGGGAGGGACGTGCCCCCCAAGCCTGCCCCCCGTTCCTGCATTTGGGCTGCTCAGGGTGGGGACAGTGCTCACTTCCCAGCTTTTCCCCTGAAACCTGTCACAGCCCTAAATCAGAACCACCTCTCCCTCCTGCCCCTACACAAGAAGCTGTTAGTTTTGGGATGGCAGCGTTTAATCTGGGTACACTGAGAGAAGGAGAGTACAGACCTTTAGGACCTGTCAGGTCTCTGAGCTCCTCCCTCCACAGCCATGGGCGTCTTTCCCCTTTCTCTGCCCCTCCATGTCCCCCCAGTCCACAGTGACCTCTGTCACCGTTCTGGGAGCTGTGCTGTGGTGCTGGTGGTGGGTTTGGGTTGGTGAGAGGAGCAGAGGTGAAGCAGCAGCAGTGTGGTCACATCTCTCCACCCACTGCCAGCCTGGCACCGTGGGGCAGGACTCCCTTCCCTGCGGGTGTCCCACTCAGGGTCACTGTTGGCTCTTCCACATGGACTGGGTGCAGGGGCCCTCCAGGAGCTCTGGCTGTGCACCGAGGCTGGTGGTGATTCCACTGGAGCTCCCCATGCCGTGGTCCTGTTCCCAGCCCTGCAGCCACGCTCCTGGTGGGACAACAGGTCAGTGGTCCAGGAGCTCCTTCACCCCTGCCGCTCTGGAGGTGCTGTGTGGTGTTTGTGTGCCAAACAGTGACAGCAGAGCCCAGCCCCGCATTCCTGCCCAACGCACGTCCCACCTCCTCCTTGGATATTGCTACTGGGAATTCTTTCTGAAATTGTTTTTCATTTTCCTTGTCTAATTATACAAAATGGTGAGGGATTTATTTCCCAGTGGAAATGATGTCTTTTGAACTCACTCCAGTGCTTTCAACCTCGGCATTCCTGTCATTTTGGCTCATTCAAAAAATAAATTAACTTGAAGGATTTCGGTCCCAGCGCCCGTGCGGCTGCTGGGGAGCAACCTTGCACCTACCACCACACCCCTGCCCAACCCCCTCACTGGGCTGGGACTCACTGGAGATGCAGATCTGCTTTGCCCTTTTAATTCCCTCCATCTCAGATGTCAGAGAAAAATCCTGACGCAGGTAGAAAAATCCTCACCCAGAGCATCTTTGCATACAGACGGTGTCTTTGGCCGAGTTCTCTTTGCACGAGGAGCCTGAGACAAGTGTTGGAGTGATCACTGTGTTCTTCCCCCTGCTCGCCTCAGGGCTGGGTCCGTGTCTGTCTCTCCAGCTTGTTTCCTCACAGCCTTTCCCATGCTGATCTTTGTGCGCTCCCGATCCCACAGACCTGTGTTTTTGCCGGCTTTCTGGAATAGATGTTTTTTATCTTGCAGGTTTTCATGACCTTCATCCTGCCTGAGTTTGTTTTCTTACATCAATTTTGTTGTTTGTTTTTCTCCATGACGAGTCATTCTGACTGCTGCTTTTACATCTCCCTGTCTCTCTCTCTTTGCTCAACAGAATGTTTTTTCCCCACTCTGCTTGCTCTTAATCTCTTAAGTTCACCCAGTGAACTTTCCCTGAACTGGTGCCCAGTCTCTCCGTGCCCTGGGAGCATCCGTGCTGCCTCCCAGAGCAGCAGCACTGCCTCAGTGGAGCCACACTGGAGGTGAGTCCCACTGGGCCCCAACCTGGCCCAGGGGAGCTCCTGCTTGGCTTATTTTTGCATCCCACAGGTCAAGATTATCGCCCCAGAAAATTTGTAATCTTTTTCGGAGACAAGGTGGTAGCAGAGGATCTTCAGAGAATCAGCCGGAGCTTTCAGACGGAATGATGCATCACTTTCCATGTTAGTTCTTGTATCACGTGCTCTTCCCACTGTTCCCTCCCTCTCCCTCCCCTGTTTGGTAACTCACTTAAGCCTGTAATAGCAGTAACTTTACGTGGAGTTCATAAGCTTTTATTTTACTTCTAAAGCACTTAAGCCAGTGAGGTCTTAAGCCTTGACTTCAGGCTTTTATTCCTGGTTCCAACAACTGCTGCTTCACTGGCTGTTGTCTCGCCCAGCTGCAGTCACTGCTGGCTTCAGGCTGGCAGGTTTCGTCCTTTGCTTGAGCTGCTTGGGTGATAGAGAGAACAATACTGAGAGAAGCATTCTAGATGATTTTTGAAAGAGAAAAGAGCCCTCTGGATTGCTTTTACACACCTAAAAGTGCTGTGCCACCCAGTTCTGGCAAGTTTGTGACCTCTTCTTCCCCCTCTGTTGTTGGGGACATGCAGGAGCAGAGCAGTAGCTCTCCTGTGAATACCTCATCATTTCTTTAATGCGTTCCTTGCTCTTCCTTGGGGGTCTGTGCTGCGGAAATTGGCTACGAACGTTTGGCTTTGCCTGGAAACGGGTTCAGTTGGTCCCAGGAGACCAACTGGGTTTTGCTCTCCCTTTGGCAAGATGATGTTGGCTCTGCTGCACGTCTCCTCCCATATTGTGTCACTGCTGATACCCCCCCAAGGGAAACTTGCAGAGGAGTGAGGAATGGGGATGTGAGTGTAGGTCCCATCACTGATCCACTGGACATCATACAACACTCATCTCCTGTGTAGGACACCCACCAGCTCCACTGCATCATGGAGTTTTGGGTTTTGGGGGGTTCAGGCCAGCGGTGAGCGTGGTGATGAGAGGTGGGTTGAGTTTGTAGAATTCCTGGGTAATGTTGGTTAATTGAACCTGGATTGCAGCACAGTGTGTGGAACAGGACAGATCAGCTGCGTGTGGCAACTTGTTTGTGAGTCTGGGCCTGGAGAGGTGAACCAGCCTAAGGGAAGGGTGCAGAGGGGTTGCATCCTGGGATTTCATTGCATAGTTTGGTGGGAACTTGCTGTCCACCCTTTGGCTGTGCTGGCACCTCTGCAGGGAGGCACAGAGCCTTGGCTGGAGTGACAGACCAAAGACCGTGTGCTTGCTTTGCCTTCTTCTCTGCTCTTCATCACGTCTGCTTAGAATGATTTGATCGGGCACTTCAAGAAACATGTAGAAATTTAGGGAATAGCTCGTTTTTAGGAGAACAAACTCCCCTGTCAGTTTGAATATTGAATATTGAGAGTATTGTTTCCTATTTTAAATTAAAAATTAAAGTGAATATTTCATCGTACAATGAGTTGCAAAACTGCCCTCTTCCTTTATTGGTTCTTACATTTGGATTTAAGCAGTGATTTCCTGTCCTGCTGCAGCCTCGCCGTTGTCCGTGACCCAGGGGGTTTTCTTCTCCCAGCTGCAGCCCCAAGAGAAGGTCTGTCCTTTGAAACTGTTTTAATCATCTTATTGCTGTCCTTCTGGTCTCTCTTCTGCTCCCAGCTCCAGGGAGGAACCCCGTGCTGCCTCCCAGGGCTGCTCCGAGAAACCTCTGCAGCCACCCTGGGCTCACAGGGGTCTCCCTGGGAGCAGAAGGATGGAATTGTGTCCCCTTTCTGCTGGCCTTTCCCAGAGCCTCAGCCCCATGGCTGACCCAGGAGTCCCGCCACCAACAGCTGTGCAAACGGGGGGGTGAAAGTGGTCTCAGCTCAAGGATTGCACGGTGTTTAAACCAGCAGCCAGTGGTAGTTTACCCAGCGCTGGCACCAAGCCACCAGCGTTGTTCGGAACACCCGGGCAGTGTCAAACCTCTTTCACAGAGGAGGAGCGCCAGGCATGGCTGTGTTACAGTTATTTTAAAAATAAAGATGACACTGTCATTTAAAATTAGGCTGGTTTTGATGTGTTGAGAGCCCGTGTTCGTCAGCAGACGTTGGGAGGAGGAAGGGCGTGTGTGCTGGCTGGGGCTGGCTGGGCTCCAGGGCAGAGCTGCTGGAGGAGGATGTGCAAATTGTTGCTCAAGCATCCTAGAAAACTTAGGGGAAGCTTAGACTGATAGAAGTTTTCACTTTTAATCAGTCATTTGGGTGATCCCAACATATTTGCTCTGCTGGGCTTGCCTGAAAATGCTGCTCTGGGAAACTTCAGGCACCTTAGTTATTCCAAAAATGTATTTTACTGAAGCAGTTGACCTTTAGCTGCGTTATTCTGAGGCTGCCATAGATCTGACATGCTATCCTCTGTTACGTCCACATAACCCCCAGAGTAGCTGCTGCTGGATTCCCTTTCTGCAGTTACACGTGGGAAGTTGACAGTTTGACCCAGGTAATTTTTTCCTTTAGTTTGACCCAGGTAATTGTTTCCTTGGGTGACAAACATGGTGGGTTATATAACTGAGCTGAGCTAAGCAGCCCAGCTGGCTGGCGGGGAGCCCGGCCAGCCTCGGCTCCGGAGGCCCTTGGGAATGCCTGCACTTGTAATAAAACGTGGGCTTGTTTTTAATTAGAACCATCCTTTAGTTCAGCTCCGAGAGACAGGAGAGCAGGACCCGTGTAGAGGATCCAAGCCCCCAGATGCTTCACTTCTGATGGACTTTTTTTCTTCGTCTTTTAATCAGGCCCAGGGTGGGAGTTGTGAGCTGAAATTCGTGTTGGAAGGAAGGAGGAGGAGAGAGAAGGGGGGGACACAAGGTGGGAGGTGACTCCGACAGTGATGAACAGTAGGTTGGGAGGAAAGGAAGGAAGGAAGGAAGGAAGGAGCTGCCAGGGTCCCTGGCCACCCTCTTCCAAATGAACAGCCTCGTCTGAATGACATAAACCAGCATTTCACAGTGGGTTTCTGCTGCCCTGCCAAGTTCTCCACTTGGGAAGCGAGGCATATTTTTTCCTCCTCTGCCGCTGCAGGGAGGTTTGCAGGGATGTGGGCTGGGAGAGATCATACTCCTATCTGTATCCTTCTGGCTCGCAGAGCAAGGAAGGTTATTTCTAACCACAACGCAGTGTAGTCTAGCTCTGAAAATCCTGCTTGTACTACAAAAACCTGGCTGTCAGACAAAAATAGAACAGGGCTGATAAGGCAGAGCCAGAAACAAGGGCTGATTTCATCAAGGTTGCCAGGTGTCCTGCTTTTAATAAGGAAATAGGCTTTTTGTACATGATCTGCCCTGCTCCGTGCTTTGCTGGGATCCTACTTCTGGGCTGTGTCCCAACCCAGCATCTCTGCAGTGCTGAGCCAAGCTCGGGTGTCAGGTGCAGAGGATCCTGGCGTGGCACATACCTGTGCCATCTCACTCTTCTTCTTTCTTCCTTTCCATCCTTCCTCTTTCCCCTTCCCTGTTGCTGCAGGGTGCCCTCCCTTCCCCAGGCTTGTTTATGCCATCTCTGAAGGGCTCCCTAGGTGGGCCCCACTCTGGGCATCCCTGTGTGCACCGTGGGTGTGGCTCTCTGTGGGATACGCTCTGGAGTGCAGGGACACAACCAGGTGCATCACTGGTGACCAAGTGAGGGAGACATTAAGGGGAAAGACTTGTTCGAAGTGGATCTTCTGTTGTAGGGCAATCAATGGGTGGGAAAAGGGACGCGTGAGAGTTCCATCCTGTGTTTCCCACTGCTGGGCTGAGTGAGGCCTTGTGCAGGGGCTCTGCTGGAGCTCCAGGGTGCTCGGGGTGCTGCAGACACCCCCCAGCACCAGCTGAGTCAGTCAGAATGGCTGGACTCCAACCTCCAGGCTGGTTTTAAGCCCATTTTCCCTTTTCCTTTATAAAAGGGTTGCAAAACACCCTCATGGAATGTCTATGCTCCTCCTGCCCCTATCTTCCCAACCCATCCCGGGTGGCTGGGAAGCCACTTGGGCTACCAACTCTGAGAGAGTATCTATTTATACCCTTTTGGCTTGTGCATCTTCTGAGCTGAAAGTTGAAAGACTTGTTCCTGGTTGTTTTGAGGATTTTTGAATATGAATCACAAGGAAATTGCATAATACTGCAGCATTTCCTCCCATTGCTCTGGGCCTTGCAAACACCATGCTTCTCCAGGGAGACCAGGGAATTCTGGCAGGACTGGCCTCTTCTGATAGTCCAGATGGAAAGTCTGGATTGAAGGGAAGGTCCCAGCACGAGTGAAAGAAGTGTGAGGTGGAATCTTCCACTCCGGGGTGTAGTGGTTGAAATCCTTCTCAAATGGAGTTTCTACTCCCTCCAAACCAGGTCTGCTGGCCTCTTGGTCTCCGAGGCTTTCCTTAAATCCCTGTTCTCTCTGAGAAACTGGGCAATTCTTTCCTCTAGATTTTAGCCATTGCGCAGAATTTCATGCTGATGTTGGAACCTGAAGGATTTTGGGAACTCTGCTGAACACTGTGCAAGCTCCAAGAGAAGCAGCTTAGGTTGGGCCATTTTGGATTTTGAATTTTAAATGAGAAGTTGCTTTTTGTATAAAATGAATATTCACAGAAAGTTCATGGCACCTCTAAAAGTGCCTTATGTGTCTTTGGGAGGTTAATGGACACCATGGACAGCAGTGTGACCCCTGAAATGAGGAAATCAACATTAAATTACTCAACATCATCTTTTTGTAGTTCCCCTTCCAACCCCCAGCGACTTCCTTTTCCTTTTCCCACAATCCAGTTTCATCTCAAACCACCCACACACCCGTTTGCTCTTCGCACGCTCACGTGTGCAATTTCTTTAGGATCAGGTTGGAAAACTGATGGATCAGATTCTTCTTGGTTTATCTGTGCACAAGCAGAAAATGCCATCAGATGAGGAATAGTGGCTGTAGGACTATTTTAGGCTCTGGATGGTGGGCATTGGTGCCTGTGGAAGTATTTCAGACTTTGTGTGGTCGCCGTTGGTGTCTACAGAGTATTTTAGGCTCTGGATGGTGTCTCTAGAGGTGTTTTAGGCTCCTGATGGTGACTGTCAGTGGCTGTAAGGGTTCTTTAAGCTCTGAATGATGGCTCTCAGAGCATTTCTGATTAGGAAAATCCACAGCTGATGTTTGCCTTACCCACAGCTCCAGCATCATGTGTAGATGTGGTAATGGCAGGACTGAATTTGGAGGGGCAGGAGCAGATGCGGTGTCTGCGTTGCTGCCTCCGCCCAAACTTTGGTGCACATGAAGGTGGGGATGTGGACTGAGGAGCAAACACACGACTGTGGCTGTGGGTGGGTGTGAGTTACCCTCTGGCTCAAATCACCGGCTCCGAGGGAGCACGATGGCTGGTGGTGCTTCCTGGGCTTTGTGTTCCTCTAGCACACCCTTGAACACTGCAGACCTCTTAATCATCCCTATAAAATGATTTCCTCTGCAAAACAAAGTGTATATTTGATGAAATAATCTAACCAAAGGAAATAACTTGTTCTTTGATGAATTATCTTAAATATCAAGTTCATAATTGAGCATAGTGCAAGTGTCAAAGTAGTCATGAGTTGCAACTGCTACTGTGCTCTTATAAAATTTATCCTTCTGGATTACTTAGAGATGTATCTTGGAATTTTTCAGTAATAGCTCATAAAGGCCTTGTTTAAGCCTCCAAACAGCAGTGATCCTACAGGAAAGAAAAAGCAGTAGCTTTTGCTGATAAAAAGATGCAGTCTGCTTTTGTTCAGGATATTTGACCATCTACAGTGTGAATTTAGGAAAGTAAATTCAAGTCATCAAGGTCTGCGGGTTTTGCACTAGGTGAATGTATATTTTTTCTATACATTTCGTTTCTGAAACTGCCTAGTAAAGATATTTTGGCTCCGAAGATACACTCAAATGGGAATAATTAGTGAGAGGGTGATATTAAAGCATCGCAGCGCTGCAGGGCAGGGATCTGTCTCTGAGTTAGTCACTAGCCTGAGTTCTGAGTTTTATAACCCAGCCTGTTCCCACATGTGTCTGTGGGACATGGGCCCTTCACCTCTGAGTGATGTTCTTTCCCTCAGATTTCCCACCCTTTGTCCGTGACTAATACTGAAAAGTGAAAGAAGCTTTTTATTTCACTGCAAGCTTTCTGGGTTTAGGTCTGTTTTCTCCAGAGTGTGTTAACAACAGGAAAACAGCGTGTGGGTATAAAAATACACTTATTTAATGGTGTTTTATTGTCTGGCTCGATGCTGGGTGATGTGTGTGTCTGCAGAGCTCCTGCCTGGCCTTTTCCTCTCCCTGGCAGCCCTCCCACGCTGGGTGTTTGTTGGGTGCTGTCAGCCTGTGAGGTGTCACTGCGCCATCCCTTCGCATTTACCTGGCGCAGGCATCGGGAGCCCCATGTCCCGGTGCTGTACCCCGTGTGAGGCAGCCCACAGCCAGCATGAGCACGGGAATTGTGTGCAGACATGCAAGAGAGAGGATGTTGGGAGGGAAAAAATCAAATCCAGCCCTTGGCACTAGTTTGGAAGAGGGCTCAGAAGAGCTGGGACCATGTGTTCCCAGCTAGGTGCCCATCTCTCCTGGGACAGAGGTGCCACAGGCCCAGGCTCGGTGCTGTATGTGTAGTGTAGGGAACAGCAAGAACCTCTTTAAAATTCCACACCCTTTCACAGGGGGAGGTTGGTTCATCAACTGACTGTCTTATATGTGAGGCTTAATCTTCAGAAGCATCCTTGTGCTTTAAGTCTGTGCTTTAAGTGTGTTATCAGAGCTGTTTTGCAAAGGATAGAATATTAACATCCCAAGATCCAAGCTGGGCAGGAGCCCAAGGGTTTGTCGAGGGGGCAGATGGGACCTTTGGGGCACTGGATGAGCCTTACTCTTGGAATTCTTGGACCTCTTTCACAGCAGCCCCTTCCTCAGACTTGGAAACTTTCTCTTATCCCAAAAAATCTCTCTCCAAAAGATTTGAGGCAGTATAGGAAAAGTATTTCTTTTTAAAAGTAATGCTCTTCTTGAAAAACAAAAGGATATTAAAGGATATTAGCCATTGCAAAAAGATTTGGGACTTAGTTAAAACCCTGATGATGTAGAGTGGTGTTAATGGATTAACACAGACAATGGATTAAAGGTTTGTCCTCAATAAGATGGATGTAGGATCACAGTGTCTCCTTGTTTTATGGTTGCAGTTGACCTCTGCATGAAACTTCCTTCTTGTTGTGTGCACACTTTGCAATTAATGGCATAAGCATGTTGTTTCCTTACCTGCCCTTTTCCCTTGTTGTAGGAGCAGTCTCTGGTGATTAACAATCTATTGTTTCGTGGATCCAAACTGGAACAGCGAATGCGCAGGCAGATGATCTCCCTGTATCTGATGTGCTGTGCACCAGGACTCGAGCAGGATGGTTTAGGTTGGAAGGGACCTTAAAGCTCATCTCATTCCACCCCCTGCCATGTGCAAGGGCATCTTCCACTAGACCAGGTTGCTCCAAGCTCCATCCTTCGCTGTATAAAGTGTTAGCTGTATGTCTGGGGTGAGCCAGGGCATGAAGCCTGCATGTGATCCAAGCATGTGTCTCCAAGCCTGCCTTTGAGTAAGAGTCACCTCAGGCTGTGTCCCTGGTCCCTTCAACAAGCCCTCCAACAGAGGTTGGAGAGAAAAACCTCCTTAGGGAAGGCTGACAGCATGGCTGGGGCTGCTGGGCAGCACTACTGGCAGGGGAACCCACGGGTGATTTCCTTCCCTCTTTTCACTTATTTTCTTGATATAAACACTGTTCCTAGAGGAAAACTCTCTTGCTGACTGCAGCTGGTTTTGCTGCTGAATCATCCCCTGCTTGCCAGATGTGGCCTGATGGATTTTCTCCTGCAAACAATCATCTCTACTTGGTCTTGCGTTGCATAGCCCCGTGCCCTGGGAGGGAGGGAGAGTGAAGGTGTTATTTGGGAACTCTTCCAGGAATTAGTGTTGAAGGGTTAGTCTCTGCCCAAACCCCCGGTTTTGAGCTGTTCCACTAGATTTGTGCTTCCCTGAGCGTGTCGTGGATGACAGATCTGATCCAAGGTGTCCTACTGCCCTCTGGCTGGTGCCCAGACAGGCAGGAGAGCACAGAAATAACCTGTGTTTCAGTGACCTGCAGGGAAGGAAGCTGTTTATGTGCCCTAATGGTAACGTGCTGCGTGACACACAGCCTTTTTGGGGTGTTTTTGGTTTGGATGGTGGGGGTGTTGGGCTGGTTTTGGGGCACCGAGGGTGGGCACCATGGTTACCTCTGCTGTGGTGAACAACACGTGCCCGGTGGCCTCTGCCACTGAACCTTTGAGGACATCGCACCTCCCCAGCTTCATCCTTCTGCTGGAGTTCCTAGGGGTGATCCCAGCAGCAGAGACCCCGCTGGAAGCACAGACCCTCCCACCTGCAGCGTTAATATCAGGGATTGGGATCCCGTGGAGGGAAAGCCAAGCCTGCAGCCCGGCGCCTCTCCCGTCCCCGCTCCCGTGCGGCTGTTGCTGCCCGTGCGTTGCTATCAACACGGCCTTTGGAAACGTTCCTTCCCCCCCCAGCTATTTTGAGAGGAAGCATGTGATGCAGGCAGCTCCCTGTGCCGGCTCCCTGTGGAAGGGGGCTTCCAGCCCTGTTCCCAGCAGAGGAAGGATGTGAGCGATGCAGCTCCAACAGCCTGCACTGGCTTTTTGTCCTGCCCTGTGGATGGTGCAGCAGTCAGCTCCAGCTGGGACGCTGCTGGAGCTCTAGGGTGGGGGGTGTGTATGTGTTCCTGTAGGGACTCTGAATACTGAAGGATGATTTTAAACCATTTTACTCTGTTGAGCTGGAGAAATACAACCTGTCTGAAGGCTGATCTTCTTACAGCTGGTGTAGGCATTATGCTGGGCTTTTAAACCACCCTCATACCATGATTGAAACCTTCTGCCTGTGTTTTTTCCCTTTTAATTGTATCCACTGAAACATCACTTTCATCTCAAGTAGCCAAGCTGTAGTGGTGATGGGGATGGGAGGAGGAGCACTGACATTTGAAGGCTGGAGAGGCTTGGGATGGAGTCTGGGGGGGTCTCTGCTGTGGGCAGTGCTGGATGCATTGCCTCATCCTGCTGCACTTCATGTCCTCTCTAAGTTAATGGCATTTCTTTTCCTCTTGTACTCTTTGCCTGACTCATTTGCTCAGGCTGTAAGCACCTGAGGAGGGTGGCTGCCTGCTCCATGTCTGACCTGCACCTACCAGAGGTTCCTGTAATGTCCGTAGGGCAAAGCCTGCTTTGCTCCAAGTTTATATCCTTGATGTGTGTCTTTCAGAACAGGAGTCATAGAATCGTGGAATAGTTTGGCTTGGATGGGATCTTTAAAGGTCATCTAGTCCAACCCCACCTTCATTTCGTTTAAAAAGCCCTATAGTTCTGGTTTTACCTGGTCCACACCATTTGCATTTTCTTCTTGTAGGTTCTATCCTAGTTATTATTTTAATACAATTCCAGAGCTGTGGCCTTTGGGTGCAGAAGGTCATGGTGGTCTTTGGGGACCTTGTTGCTGGGGGAGGTGGAGGCAAGTCCTGGCAGCAGACACCATCGGGGTGACACCAGGCATGTCAGCAGTCCCTTCCCAGCTGGAGCCCAGGTCCTCATAAGACTTTCTTCTTGTGTTTTCCAGGTGTACAACTCGAACAAGGACAATCAGAGTGAAGGCAGTAAGTATTTCTTCTCAAGCCTGATCCCTATGAGGTGACTGAGCTGTGTGGTGGGTTAGCAGGAGGTGCTGGTGACGCTGGGCTGGGGGGTGACAAGAATCGGCATGGGCAGCACAGGGTAGCCCAAGGAAAGCTGTGTCTGGCACCCAGCAGGGACCGGGGCAGAAACCTGATGGTGGGACCTGGGGCCACAGAGAGCAGTGTGAGGCAGTTCCCTCTGCCCCTCAGGGTGTGTCCCATCCTGCCCCAACCGTGATGTCCCTAGAGTAGTGCAGGGGTGGCCTTGGAACCTGTTTCGGACGCTCAGCAGAGGGTTCAGGTGGCACCAGCTTTCCTTTCTGAGCCAGAATGTACAGTATGAACAGGGAATTTCCAGAATGAATTTCCAGAGGGGAATTGGAGCACAAATACAAGAGTGAGGAGGTCCCATCTCATCAGGATTGTCAACAAGAGCCCTTTAAAATAAAAAAGCTGTTTTTATTGTAGTTCAGGTAATCAAAGCCTTGAGTCAAGAAAGCACTTGTTTTTCTTCCTAGAGGAGCAGTTGCACCCGGTCCTGCCTCTGATGTCCTGTGTTTTAAAACCCTTAATTGAGCCATTTCCCAGTAGGTTTGATTTGCCATAATTGCAATACTCCAGCCCTCGATCCCATCCCTCCTTCCCTCAAAACCACCGGTCATGCGGGAGCCCGGCCTGGGCTGACGGTCAGTCCATGGTTCGTTTTTGTGCTACCTCTGACACGCCATTTTCATCTTGAGCCGAAGCATTTTTCTCGCAGTAATTGGTATAATTTGCAGCTAATGTTCCTCACACCCATTTCAGCCCTTGCACAAAGCGGCCTCTTCCCCTCTCTGCTCTCTCTGCCGTGGTTTTTCCTTCCCTTTGATCCTCCCTGGCATCAGCTGCACATCCATCCTTTCTTGTATGTGTTCCTCCTGGCTCTGTGCATCCCAGGTGATCTTCACAGAGCTCAGTGCTGTGCCTCACACTCAGGAAGGGCAGCATGGCCAATGGCCTGTGGGGTAGGAACTCTGCTAGAACAGCTCATCTTGTCTCAGTTTTCCAGAGGGGCAAAAGGAGATTTTTGAGGTACAGAGACCAGGACTGGCTCAGCTCCCTCCTACCTGGCTGTGAGCTGTCACCGCTCTGTGTTGCCTGCACACAGCCCCTGACTCTGCCTGGACTGTACCTGGAGATTTGGCTTAAGAGACCATTTTGATGGTCTGTCTTAAAAATTAGAAGGATCTTCCCTGTCTGCTCCACAGACTGTCCTTCCCAGCTCTGGAAGAGGGTTGGAACCCTTGGCTGTGTACATACCAATGCTCCTGAACCCTCCAGTTGGGCTGGGCTGGTGTGGTCAGAGATCTGATTGCCTCAGCCCTCATTAAATCCCTGTCTTGGAGCTCTGCTTGCCTTACCAGCCACTCTAAAATTGATTCAGGGACTGGCTTTCTGCCAGCAGCCCTTGATACAGGAGCTTCCTATAAGGACTTGAAATGAGTGTGTTGATTGAGTGGGTCCGGATGCAATTCCTGACCCTGGAAACCTCTATACCTCTGCTTCCTGCTTGTACTTATGGGAGTGTGAAAGCACCTCACAGTGCTGTAGTGGCACTTTTGGCCACTATCTAATTTTACAGAGCTTTTGGTTTTAAACCCTGCTGAGTGGCCAGATGGCCATCGGCCCACAGGTGATTTATCTTAATCTGCTTTGGGAGGGGGGAGGAAGCCGTGCCGAGGGGATGAGTGGGTGTCACTGAACCACGCGAGCCAGGAGGATTTAGATGCACTAGTTTGCAAACCAGAAGGACTTGTCCTGCTCTGTGGAAACAAATCCTCCAGGACATTTGTGCTTATTGCATGGAAAAGCACAGAAGAACTCCTTTCCCTTCTCTCCCTATTTCCCTCTCCTTTTTCCACATTCACTTGGTTCCCCATTAGTTGAGGACCCCATCAAAAGTTGTCTTTATTTTCCCAAGCTCTTCATGTGCCTTGAAACCCTTGGCTGCCCTGTCTGCAGTGCCCTTATCTGTGTGGATCTGGCCACCCTCAGCAGGCACAGTCATGAGATCTCAGAATGGTTTGTTTGGAAGGGACCTTTAAAGGTCATTTAGTCCAACCCCCTGCCATGGGCATGGGAATCTTCCACTAGACTGGATTGTTCCAAGCCCTGTCCAACCTGGCCTTGAACACTTCCCAGGATGGGGCAGCCACAGCTTCTCTGGGCAACCTGTGCCAGGGCCTCACCACCCTTGTTGTAAAAAACTTCTTCCTTTTATCTAACCTAAATTAACCCTGAATCTTCCTTTCCCAAACTTGGCAGCTCACTGATAGTTTGAGACTTGAAAACTCATTTCTGGTAAGACTTGGTCTCTGCTTCTTGGTCTCTCCCCACCTCTGTGTCTCTTATTTCCTTGAAGTCTTTTAAACAATTCAAGCCAGTGATCACTGCATGGCACAAAAACGTGTGATGGGGAGGCAGAGGAGCTGCTTTGACCTTGCACTGCCACAACCGACACACAGCTGGAGCCAGCCAAGCTGCAGAGAGCTGATTCAGTCCTGCCCCCTTCCTGATGCTCTGATATGCCACATCAGCGTAAAGTAAAGGAATTAATGGATTAAATAGAAATAATCTGCTAGGCATAAATAGAATGGGATAAGACCAACTCACTAGCACTAGAGATGTGATGCTACTTGAAGGTCAGATGAGCGTGGGGGTGTGTCTGGGCAGCAGCTGCAGTACAGGTGATGTGTATCACGCTTGCCGATGTAAAATATTTCTCTGGTAGATTAATTACAGCCTGGGGAGTGCATCTCCTTGGCACTGGAATGCTGCTGCTGTAGGAAGAGCTTGGAGCTGGGTCTCACATGCTTCCCTGGGGAAAGAGAACCTCAAGGGAGGCTCTTTCGCTTGCCCTTGGACAGGCAGACAGGGACTGTTGGAAATTAAGGTTGTCCAGCCCTGGCACAGGCTGCCCTGGGCAGTGATGGAGTCCCCATCCCTGGAGGGATTTAACAAATGTATGGATGTGGCCCCTGGGGACATGTGTTCGTGGTGGCCTTTTCAGTGCTGAGGGAGCAGTTGGACTCTATGACCTTAGAGAGCTTTTCCCACCCAGATGATTCCATGATACTGTGATCTGGACAGCAGTAGATCCAAATCTGCCTTTGATCTGGGCTGTTGCTGAACTGAATCATTGGGTAAACGACTGAGATAAAGAGCAGCTGCTCTGTGAGAGGGGAAATCAAGCTTTTACAATGCTCATTAAAAGTTAAATTTAAGGATGAATAAAGGCACTTTGGATATTTAATCAGATATTATTTCTGGATGTAACTACTGCAAATAAATCCCCGACCTTTCCTGATCCAGAACTCGACAACGAGTGGAAGAGCTTATTCATCTGCTTAGGGGGATTATTCCAGGTCACTTCCATCCAGGGGGACTGCTGGGTTTCCTGCCCCTGCTATTGCTGCAGGGAGGTGGGATCCCAGCCCTGCTTGGCCATGAGGCAGTTGGCTCTGCAGGGTCATAGAATCATGGAATCAGAATGGTTTGGGTTGGGAGGGACCTTAAAGCTCATCTCATTCCACTGCCTGCTGCGGGCAGGGACATCTTCCCCTAGACCAGGTTGCTCCAAGGCCTGTCCAACCTTACCTTGGGAGTTGTAGGTGTCTTTTGCTCAAGTCCAAACATGTAAGGGACAAAAGGAAATTTGTTGTTTTCTGAAGTGGGTTGACACTTGCATAAACCAGGCTCTTCAGAGAGCCTGAAACAGTGATCCGTGTTGGCTGGACAGCACCATGCAGGGACACCCAAAGGTCAGGGTCATATCAGTGCCAAGCCAAGGCTGATCAGACCTGCTGATCAAGGTTTGCTGGTACAAGAGAGTTTTCACACTGTGGTTTTGTGCTACTCGGGTACCCTTGTATCTGAGTGATCTGGGGTATGGCAGCTGTGCCCTGCTGATGCAGAAGGCATGTTGGTTTTATTCTGCATCTGTGTTTGGAGAGTGGTGCTGGGAGCCCTCCAGGTGCCCAGGAAAGGGCCCTGCAGTTTCTGGATATCCACACGTCCTATGGCACAGGCATCCTGCAACTCGTGTGCTTGTGTTGGCTCGGCACTAAAGCCTGCTTGCCCAGAAAAACAGAGTAGAGCTGTTTTACTTTGCACTGTTTTGGGTCCTTGTGCCATTCATCAGACAAAGAACACCCCCAGCAGAGAACTCTAAACAAGGGATTAGGAAGGGACTGCTCCATGCAACCGTGAGCTGGCAGCTGGTCATGGAGCAGCAGTGGATCCATGTGTGAATAAACGATGTGAGCAGGGGGGAATGCAAAGGAGGGAAGTTGCACGTGCCTTGCTGTGAGGGCAGTGCCAGCCCTGGGCTCTGATCCCTTTCTGCCCTGCTCTCCATAGAATGAGTTGTGTTTCTCACAACACGGCGTTCCCTGGAGTCTGGAGCCCAGGGAAGCTTTGCACACCCTTCTCTGTGGGTCTCCTTCCTATGGAAGGTTTCCCAAACCTTTCTGTAGGAAGGAAGTAATTTTCCATAACAAATAGCTGTCTGTGAGCAGTTTTTTTCCAGGCAGTGGTGGAAAGCTGTCTGTGGGATGAATTTTTTCCAGCAGGTGTTTGGATCTGTGTACAGTTAATTCCTTGAAATTAAAAGTGAAAATCTGCATTGGCACGAGTGAGTTGAGTTGTACGTCCCATTAACTCCAATGTTTTAGCTCTCAATCTCAGGCAGAGTCAGCTGCCTTTGGGACACCCTAATTTGCTCAAATAAATATGTCATTTGTGCTAATAAAAGAATCTGAACTGTGCACATCTGTGCTGGGTGAGGCTGAGCAGGATGGCATGTGATGGCTCATGGGACAATATTGTTCAGCTGGACTTTTGCCTTGCTGGGGGCAGGAGCAGCTGCCTGAGGTGTGCAGGAGGGTTTAGGGTCAGTGCTGATGGGCACCCCAGGGGCAGTTTCCCTCCCACTGGGCATAGGAGATGCTTCAGACAGAGATTTGACCCAAAATTTGTTCCCATCTCCCAGTTCTTAATGCTCTTCCACTGTAAAGCACTGTCAGCTCTCTCCTCATCGTGTGATTTTTTTACCTCCACATTTTATAGAATCACAGAACTGTTTGGTTTGGATTGCTCTCCAGCACATGTGTGGCTTGGTTGGCTGGGCGCAGAGCAGAAAGGATGTATAGGAATTCCCTGGGACTCATCAAGAAAGCTGCCATTTTGGGGGATTTGTTGTGTCAATAATGTATTATTTCCCTTTTTCCAAGCAATCTGTTGTCAACTTTCCAGACAAGTTTAGGTTATCTCACCTTGATCCTAAAGTAATTTTTGACCATCCACAGAGAGTAGATGCCTGGCAGAGCCCAGGGCTCTGCTTCTCAGTGGGTGTGGAGGGGCTGGTTCAGAGGGGTGTGGAAGCTGGAATGACAGTCAGTGTCTGTGCTTGCCTGGGTTAAACCCGGTACAAGCTGCTGTACTCAGGCTTTTCTGCCCTGAACACCTCATTTATCTACTTCTCCTCTTCCCTGTCTCCTCTGGGCAGTGGTGCAGCACTGCTGGGGATGGCAGGGATTCAGGAGGAGCATTGTGCTCTGTCCCTCTGCCAGGTGTTCATCACTTCTCTCTTCTCTTTCCCTGCAGCTGCCCAGCTGGACAGTATCGGCTTCAGCATCATCAAGAAGTGCATCCACGCTGTGGAAACAAGAGGTAGGGCAGCTTTGGGGCAGCCCTGCAGCTGGTGGTAGTGGAGCAGTTGCTTTCCTGCTCTTTTCATGAACAAAAGTGACTCATTAACCCTCAGACCCGCATCAGATGAACCCAGTGATGAACGTGCTTGGGCCGATGCTGTTGCCGAGACACGCGTTGGCCCTGTGGTTGGACTCAGCAAACGCTGGGGCAGAGTTGGGCAGTAACACACTGGGTGTGCAAAAGAGGGGATAGGACCAAAGCCAGGGGTTCATTTGAGCATCCTTGCTGCAGGAATGCTGCAAAGCACGTGGGATAACAGAGGTGGGCATGGCACTGCTTCCTCAAAGCCTCTTGTGGAGACTCCTTGTATACAGATAGGATTCTTGTGAGCGTCCTGGCCCCACATGGGGGAGTGAAGAAATGCAAAAGGCTCAGACCTCAACCTGAAGACTGGGGCACAGTAAAATTTTCCCAAACTGCCCTTGTTAAGTGCAGATACTTCACGGGGCAAGCTGTAGCTCCCCTGATGGCCGTGGGGAGGAGGAAAGGCATCCTTAGATCCTTATTCCTGAGCTAATTGAGTGTAACACTTTTAATACATAAAAGCCTTGATATCAACCCCAAATTTTACCTTCTTATATAATTTTGTATGTAGCTGGTGAGAAGATTTCAGTGGCTTTGCTATTTGAGAAGCCAAGGAAATGAAAGAAATATTAGCAGCTCTTGTGACCTTTTCCTAATAAGCTCCTTATTTTTCCTAGGGATCAATGAGCAGGGTCTCTACCGGATTGTTGGAGTAAACTCCAGAGTTCAAAAGCTGCTCAGTATATTAATGGGTAAGTATCTGGTATTTTGTTAAAGGCAAGCTGACTGTGTGGCTTTGAAGTCTTGCCAGCTGGGAGCAGAGGCTCTTGTTGGAGTCCCTAATTGTGGTGAATGTGCCCTTAGGACCACGTGCTGGTAGAGGCCAGGAGGTCCCTGGGCACCGCTGGCAGGTCAGAAGGTAGGACTCGTGTAGGACATTGCTCTATGAGGTCTCTGGTGCAGTAACTGGTGTCCTGCTCACATGCACTCTGAGTTCTGGCAGCCTTCCCAAATGCAAACCAAAATCTTCAAAGAAATAGCTGAAAGCTTTGGGTTTTCATCTCCTACCTGCTCCCTGTTCCCAGCACACTTTGAAATTATTTTCTCCTGCGCGTTGCATGCTGCCTGTGGCTCTTCTTGCTTTCCCCACGGACCTTCTTGTGCCTGTTTATCACAGTCTTGCCCAGACCTTTCCAGCATGTGTTTCCCTTGTGCCTGAGGCATTGGACCTTGCAGTTTTGGATGCTTGGGAGAGAAAAGCTGTTGAATCACACCATGACAGAGCTCGGTGTTGGCATTGTGCAGCCCCCTGTGTCTGCCCAGCAGCCTCAGAGCCTCTCACCTCTGACATGGTGTGATGGCCAGAGAGAGGATGTGTTTGCTCCCAGTGCCTTTGTGCTCTGAACCAGCATTCCTGTGGGCTGGATCTTAGCACTGGAATGTGTAGGAGCAAATAGGTCTTGTGTCTGAGAGCTGGTTGTTGTTCCTGGGGCAGGTCTGGGACACCACGGCTGACTTTTCCTGGAGTGGTTCCTTTTTGGAAATATTGTGCTTCCATCACCCACCATAGTGCAGAGCCTTGTGCTGGGTCACACTTTTTGGGCTGCACTGAAGAAATCATTATCCTAACTCCTAGTCCAGTTCCATGTCAGCTACAGCCTGGGGGTTATTCTTGACCCAAAGAGGAACTCAGCCCTCCCACTCTCTGCTCTGTTTGCTGCCCCTCCAGTAGCACCTTCCCTGCTCCCTGGGGTCCAGGCTGGTGCTGAGGTTGGCTCAGGCTATATGGGACAAAACCATTTCAGCCCTTGGCATCGCAGTCAGCATTTCCATCCCACAGCTGTAGCCCGAGGCAGTCTGTCAGTCCGTCCAGGCATGTCTTGGACACACGGTTGAAGAGACAACACATCTGGGCTGGAGCAGGGCAGCTGCCTCTCGGCCAGTCCTGTCTGGTGCTGCTCGGACTTGGCGAAACCACCTATGAAATTGTTGTGGGAATGGGAAAACAAATGCTTAATAATTTGTTAGTGCCCGATTAAATGTGTTTTGTTACTCCTTGAGGGAAATAAGTGGCGTTTCTGGTCTCTTTCATCTTTCTCTTCACTTATTATCATTCCTTTGCTACAAGAATTCATTTTCCTTGCCCTCACAAAACTCCAGTGCTCCTTTCTCTACACATTTCTCCTCACAGGAAGTTTTAATCTGTTGTGTTTCACTTTAAACATATTTTCCTTTTCCTTTTCCAATTCCTCCTTCTTTTCCCCCCGTTGAGGTGTTCACTGATCCAAGCCCCTGGTAGCTGTTACAGCTGTCAGCATCAACCTGTGGAAAACTGATAATCCAGGGGTGATTGGAGCAGAAGGGCACAGCACTAAATCCAGGCTCAGGGGACCTCTGTGTGCCAGCTTTGCTCTGGCATTTGGAAAGTTTGCTGCAGTCACGAGAGCTGGTGACTGATACTTTTATAGAGAAGTTTGGCACAGGCTGTGGGACACATGAAGGTGCCCATGGCCCCCCAGCTCTGGCGGGGGAGCCAGCCCTCTCCCGTGGCACACGTTGGACACGGTTGCTTTAGAGCATCAGATGAAGAGCGTTGCCCTGGGGTGGGTGCTCAGGGGGGCAGCAGGTCCACAGCCGGGTCCTCTAGTGGTGCTTGTCGTGCTGCTGCACCTCATCCCGTGGGCTAGCAGAGCGATGGACCCCGAACTCTCCTCTAAGGGTGGTCTTGGTGAGTCCTAGGGCTGTGACAGATGGCAGAACTTGCTTGGGTGAAGAGCTCTCCAGAGCTGGGAGGGATTCAGTTTTGGACGCCATCCAGCATCCGTTATCTCCTCAGCGACTGAAGCCGCTCAGCTGTCGACCTCGTGTCTCATAATGCTGTGATATATTGCTGGTGGTTTTCCTTTGTCCTGGCGTGTCCTCGTTACTTGTTGATGCTGGAGCCCTGTTACAGGCGAGTGGGGGCTGGAAACAGGACCCTCTTTGGGGATCCCCCTTGCCCTCAGTCGTCGGGATGCTTTGCAAACCCATGACTCCATGTCTTTCTCCAAATTGTGAGTGATTAAATCTTCCTCAGCCCTGGTGTTAGGGCTGTCTGTGAAGTCAGTGTCACACAGAAACATGCCCCTTGTCAAACCCCATCTGTTCTTGCTGCCCTCAGGGCTCCGATATCCTGCCGGCAGCGGCACCGCTCTGCTTGGACACTCCCGTTTGGATCCAACCCTTGTGAACGGAGGAGCCAAATTGTGCTTACAACATCAGGTTTCCCTTATATTTAGAAATGAATGTGGGCAGCGTTACTGCTTCACATACAGTTTAAATGGCAAAAAGATCAAGTTTCCCTGAGCTGGTGTCGGTGACACTGCCGGGAAGGGCTTTGGCATGAGGTGTCCCTGCAGGAGGTCGGTGCAGGGACTGTGGAGCACCATCTCCCCATAGGCAGCAGCTGGATCAGGGACAGCCCCGGCCTGTGGGTTTCAGGCTGAGGCAGCGCAGCTTGTCACGGTCTGAACCAGGGTGAAGCAGTGGGGAGGTGCTTCCAGGGACAGATCATCTCCTCAGCCTTCACCGGCACCAGGTGCCATCAAAAGGAGGACAAAACCCAACAAATAACCAAACTTTTATCAGTGGGAGCTCTTGTGAAAGGATTTATTGTGGTGGTGTGTCAGAGGACAGTGGGGGCACCAGCACTGGGATGAGTTACAGCATCCGATCTGCTCTTGCTCCTTCCCCACGTGGGCCATAAGGGCTGGGAACAGGCTCCTTCAGGCCCCTCACTGCTGGGATGAAACTTCCCTTTGGTGGTTTTGGAAGTCTCTTGGTGAGAATTACAACTGGGTGATGAGGTAGTGCTCCAGGTGGTTCCTCTTGCCCCGGAGAAATTTGTGAGAGACATCAGATCAGTGACTGGCAGCAAAAAGCAGCTCCGGGGTTAATGCTGACTTTGGGCTATGGGTGCCTTTCCAGCCCCTATCCCACACTGACCCCAGTTCCTGTTGGAAGTGTGTCCTTGCGGGAGGCAGAGCTGTGGCTCTGGCTGCAGCATTGCTGCCTGGGGAGACAGATGCTGCAGCTGGAACCCACAGCGCTCACTTTTTGCAGACTCATAAATTTGAAGGTCAAGGGGAACTGATTAGCTGCTCTGAGCCTTTTCATGGGACCGACTGTGGAATTTCACCTCGTGTTGCATGATCCTGCCTAGAAACTGCTGGGTGAGGTTTTGCAAAGACACACAGTCTGGGCTTGTTTGTTCTCCTTCGGTTAAAAAGTTTCTTTTAAAAAAAGGTGGAACTTTTTTGGTGGGTTTTGTTTGGGGTTTTTTTTTACTATGCTAAGCTTATTTTGACTCTATTAAAATTTCCTTCTTATAAAGGCAGTGCAGTAGGAAGTTTCCTCAGCACTGACACAGAAGGATGGGGTTCATTTGTGTGATTGCTGAGACACACATGATCTTTGTGTGAATATACATTTCTCACATGTTTACTTTTCCAGATGCTCCTCTTGATGTTTTTTTTTTTTATTATTTTTTTTTAATTAAAATAAACCCATTGCTCCAAGGGAAAGCCACACTCTATTCAGAGCATTCTTTTAAGTAGGTTGAAAATTGCCCAATGCTTACCTGGGGCTTTAAAATTCAAAAGTGCATTATTTGTGTCTGCGAAAAGGCAGAAATACCCCCTGAGCTGAGCCCGTAGGAGCAGATGGTGCGAGCAGCTGTGGCTGTGTCAGCCTTGGCCTTGGGCATGGTGGGAGCCCCCGCGCCTGCGCTGCTCCCCAGGGACGCTTGGCACTGATGGGATCCCGGGATCCCCGCAGAGGCTTCCCTGGGATTTCAGTGGGAGCAGGATCCTGGCTGTGTTTCCAACACTGAGTTAGCAAAGATTGTTTGCTAACACAAAGAGTGTGTGGAGGAGCATCCACACAGGAGAGATGGGGCACGTGGGGCTCATCCATGCCCTGCCTCTCCCCGGCCGTGGCCGGCGCGGTGTTCCTCACCCTGGCACGGAGCCATTGCTGTGCTGGGACTCAGTGCTGTGCCTGAGGTATCCATGGCCGGGCCACTTCCTGCTGGCCTGATGGTGGCTGTGCAGGAGATGGGCTGTAATTGCCTCCGCAAGGAGGTGGCTGCAGGATGATGTTCAGCATCAGTGGGAAGAGTGTCCCTGTGCCCTGGGTCCATGTCCTGTCTGTGCCTGGCTGTCACCACTGTCACTGAGCACCACAGGCTGCTGTGCCCTCTGTCCTGTCTCCCTCAGAGCCAAACTGATTGTGTCCTTGCTTGGGATGGATGATTCCCTTTCTTGTCTCTTGTCCCATCCCAGTGAATGTGGCCCATCCCAGGTGATGAACCCTGTTCCCCTGCCGACATGTCTATGCAAGTCGGCTGTGGACCCTGGGCTGGGAATAGCAAATAAAATGGGACGTGACAGTCTCTCCACACAGCTGAGCTGGCACAAAATGGAATTGTCTTCACTTTGCTTCCCTTTTGTCTTTTTTGTCTTCTTCCTTAGATCCCAAAACAGCCACAGAGACAGACACAGAGATCTGTGCAGAGTGGGAGATCAAGACCATTACTAGTGCACTGAAAACATACCTGAGGTAAGGAGAAAACCCTCACCTGGCATCAGGAAGGGTTCAGTGATGGTCTGGGACATTACTGCCCATTACTGCAAACCTTTAGTGACAGCACTGTGATAGAAACAGAGCAGAAACTGCTCTTAGGTAATTTATTCTGGCTTTTTGCTGACCTTCCAGCATGTGTGAGTATAATCTGGAGAACACACTCATCTCTGACAGACGCACGTATCATACAAACATGATTTTAAAAGTTCATTCTTGCGTTTCCTGCTTTAATTTAAGCTTCTCCCTGAGCTTTTCCCAATAGACTTCCACCTTCTGAGCTTGTGGCAGGAGGTGGGGGCAGTGCTGTGTAAAGGGCAGCAGCTGTAGGGCTTTTCCAGACGCGGTGCTGAGCTTTATTGTAGTTATAATTTCTCTGTGTAAGTCGATGCCTTTATCATCCTGGGTATCTTCCCACCGGGCTCGGGTGTTGGCAGCCGGCAGCATCTCATTATCCACAACATGCTTCTACCTGCTGTGACCGCAGCTTCTTGCTCTCTGTGGCTGCTGTGTGTGCTGGGCTGTGTTTGACAGAGTGAGGGAGCACAAGAGAGAGGCTAAATCCAATTAGGGTGATGAGTGTAATTAGCATGGTGGAGCTCAGCTGAGAACACTACAGAATTCTGCGTGATTGGCAACCTTTGCTCCAGAGTTTGAACTGTTGGAAAAGCAAAGAGGAACGTGGGCAGCACCAGTGTGACCTTCTGAAGGGATGCAGCAGTGGGAGGGGGCAAGGGGAATTGAACGGGAATGGAGATTGTGAAAGTTTTACAACTAGGCCTGTTTCCCTTTTTAATTTATTTTTAAACTTACTTGGAAGTCACAGACTCAGTAATGCAGTGAAACTCCATATTACTGAAGGAATACTAAAATTAAAGATTAATTTAGTGACGAATAAATCAAAGGTACTTGCATAGATCTTATTCCTTCTGATGAGGGGAATTAATTAGAGTTGCTGCTGCTTAATTCTGCACTTTTCAAAATGGAGCTGAATTTCTGATAGAGGCAAAACTTTCTGTGTGTGGATTGTGTTCCCCAGATGTGTTTTGTGCCTGTTTCCTTTTTATCTTCCAGAATGCTCCCAGGGCCCCTCATGATGTACCAGTTTCAAAGGAGCTTCATCAAAGCAGCGAGTGAGTTTGTTGATGTTTATGGCCCCACTCCCAAAGTGGAGCCTCATTTGCAAGTTACTGAGATTCCCTCTGCCCTGCTGCCTCCCCACCGACCTCCCGGGCTCCCATCCCAGAAAGCAGAATAAGAATGGAGAGCCACGGGGCAGGTTGTTGTTTGGGAGGTGACCAGATGAAGAGGAAGCACAGATGGTGCTGGGAGCGCAGAGCTGGCAGCGGCTCCCGCTTGTTGTGACCATCAGCTGCCAAGGCGGGGGAGGCTGTTGTTCAAACAATGCCCACGGGTGTTTGATGGGACCAGTGGTGGTTCAGATGGCTGTGCTGTGTTACTGTCGCTTTCCTGGGAGAGAAGGGGCTTTGCTGGGAGCAGGTAACTCTCTGTTGGCAGCTATGGAAGGAGCCAGGGCCATGAGGGGCTCACATGGTCCATGGCCACAGTGGTGGTGGCCTCTGTTAGCAGCTTCCACTTAGTACCCATGGATCCAAACAGATGCTCCAACCTGATCTTTGCTGGGCACACTGAACATACAGAAAGGGAACGTGCTGATATTCCCATTGCTGAAGTCACTCTGGTTACAGCCAGCTCTGCCCTGCCCTGCTCAGCACTGGCTGTTCACATGGCATCTGCTCTTGGCTCACAGTTTCAGCTCATTAAGTGTCTTCCTTCGGAAACAACTGCTTGGAGTTGGTAGGAAGGAGCAGTGCCATGGAGAGTATCTACACCATGCCTGGGTGTGAGCATGTCCTCGGGATTCTGTTGGGATTAGTGTTAATGAGTCTTCTCATAACAAGCCCCTTGATGCAGAGATAAATCATCTTCTATTTCCCATGCAGAACTGGAGAATCAGGAATCCAGAGTGTCAGAGATCCACAACCTCGTTCATCGGCTCCCGGAGAAAAACAGGCAGATGCTGCAGTTGCTCATGAACCACTTGGCAAAGTACGTTTATGACTGATGTGTTTTTCTCTCCTTTTTCCACTTCCTCTGAAAGTTAATAGTGGTGGAAAAGTTGCCTTGTGTGTGTGTGTATGTGTGGTGTTGAGTCATATCTGGTTGGCGAGAAACTGGAAACCCGTGTGTGAGTGAACCAAGGGCTGAGCGACAGAGTGGGGTGGGAGGGAAGAATGAGGAGGGGAGGATGAGGGAGGCAAGGATGAGGGAAGGGGGCTTCCTGACCAGCCCCCGGCCCTGTGTCGGCACCAGGAACCCGTAAGCTCCTGGGAATCTCGTGTTGCTTTTTATGGCCTGGAGTGGGGTTTGGCTGCCCAGGAGGCAGAGCGGACGTGCAGCTCCTCACAGGATTTCCGATCAAACCTGGCATTAAAGGACTAAAAGTGATTTCTGTGCCCAACAGACAACTACTCTGGGGCGTATTTTCTACCTTCATGTACCCCAATGAATCAGTGTTTCTGGGTCACCTTGAAACTTGGCGAGGGCAAAGGAATGGAATAATTTTTTTTCTTTCAGTGATAGAGCTGACCTGTAATTTCCCATCTTCTTCCTGCTCCTGCAGGTTCCCATGGAAACCTTTGACTAGTGTTTTAAAAGTGAAAGCATCATCAGATGTTTGTGGCAGCCTCAAGGCTGCGGGGTCAGACCTGCTCTTGCAGTTTGCACTGGTGCTGCAGGAGCAGCAGGGATGAGGCAGGACTGGGAAACCTGGGGAATGAGTTAATCGGGATGACTGCTTAGGGGAAAGTCTGGGAGAACCCAAGTTATCTGTTTAAGGGAAAAAATAACAAATGGTGCTTGAAATAGGCTTAAAACCAACTCCAGATGCTTTCTTGTGACATGGGTTTGTGTCTCCATGGACTCCCTGGCAAGGCTGTTAAAAACCAAAGAGCTGGTTTAGGTGTTGGTTTCAAACCTTCTGTATTTACAGCCTGAAGCGAGCCAGGCTCTTTTGGGTGCTCCCCTTGGCCAGATGAGATTGCCCAGAAAAGTTTTGGCTGCCCCATACCTGGAAGAGGGGTGGAATGAGATGAGATTTAAGGTCCCTTCCAACCCAAACCGTTCCGGGATTCTGTGTATGTGAGGAATGCAAAATTGTTTAAGTGTTTTCCATTTAGAAGGAAACCCTGGTGATGGAGTGAGACATGGAGGGAGAGGCAGGTGTACAGTGGGGTTTGTGCTGTTTTGGTGGGGAAGGAACTGAAACAAAAAAAACAGCAAGTGTGGTGGTGTTGCTATTTTAGGAAGAGAAGCAGATCATAGTGTTATTTAATAGGAAAAAAAAATATCTCAGACGAAGGCAGGAAGCTGAGGAGCAAGAGCCTGCTCTGCTGAGCTCTCCCAGCCCTGGTGCCACTTCTAGGGGATCCTGGGCTGTGGAGGGAGAGGCACAGCCAGCCCCAGGCATGGACTCGGCATCCCTTTGGTGTTGGTCCTGCAGCCTCTGCTCCAGGAGCATCACCCTGATCTGGGAACAGCACCCTGCTCAAGGGGCACCTTGGGGGGCAGCTGGGGACAGGGCTTGTTGCCACAACTCTTCTAAATGAGCTGTTTGAGGCTGCAGTGCCATAAAGCCGTATTAAAGGCATAAGTGGAGATAAATCTGCACATCTGCAGCAGATGTTTGGAGGGAGGGGCCGTGTTGCAGAAGGGACAGGGCCTGGCTGTCCCACAGGGATGCTCTGAGGGGTGGGACCAGCCGGGGTCTGGGTGCTGCTGAGAGCAGGGTACCCACAGCCAACGTGGGCAAAGCCAAGGCCTGCTGCCTGGCCCTGCCAAACTGGGCCACGCTGCTTGGAGGGGATTGTCTCATCTGTTTCTGTTTGGGTTTTTTATTTTAAGTAACATATGAATAATCAAGATTTGCGTGTTTATCAGATGAGCTAAAAAAATATTTCTCACAGTCTTGCTGTGGAGATTTCTGACGCTAAAAACAGAACTTGGGCTGTGTCAGCTGAATAGAAAAAGAGCCTGTCCTCGCTGGTTTATGGCTTCTGGGTTTTTGGGGTGTACGTGCACCGGTGCACTGCTGCTCTGATGAGGGACGTGGGGCTCCTCATGCAATGGGGCTGCAGTTATTAACAGTAATAAAACTGTGCTAAGAAAGCGGATACATTAAAAAATGGCAATTATTAACACCAGTATCAGACAGGATAAGTGCCTCTGAGGTAATTCAGCAGTGCCCTTCCTCCTGCACAGCAGAGGAACGCAGTGGGTTCCCTGTGGCAGCTGGGTGCCCCCCAAAATCGGAGTGCAGTGAGAAGGACTAGCAGAGGAAGGAGAGGACAGATCTCAGGAACAGGCCCAGATAGAATGGAGAGAAAAGAGCATATCAATAGAAAGTGAACATGATTTCTGCCTCTTCCTGCATTTCCAAGACTGTTCAGACTATCTCATGTCTGTGTGTCCAGGCAGTTATCCATTAAGACACACAGAGCAGGAGTGATTCCTGTCCATGTTCCTTCATCCAGAGTGTAATGCTGCAGTTCCCTCCCCTGCTCTGCAGACCCTAGTTCCACTGAAACAGTTTTATTCCTTGACCAATGAGAAGGTAAACCCTTTAATTTTCTTTGCTGGGACATGTTCACACTCTCAGGATCCCCGTAATAAACCCAGCTGTGATTTACTGTTCCTGAGAGCAAGAAGATTTTGTTCTGGTGTTTTTCTGAGGAGATGTCATCAGGAAAACCTAAGCACCCACAGCCTGGACCATCCCCTGAGCCTGTGCCTGCATCCTGATGACAGTCAGTGAGACTGGATGACACTGGCACAGGTTTCCCAGAGCAGCTGTGGCTCTCCCATCCCTGGAAGTGTTCAAGGCCAGGTTGGACGGGCCTTGGAGCAACCTGGGCTAGTGGAAGAAGTCTCTGCCCACAGCAGGGGGTGGAATGAGATGAGCTTTAAGGTCCCTTCCAACCCAAACCTTTCAGGGATTCTATGATTAAACCAATTTTTTTTTCTGTCCAGTAAGTCAGAGCTAAGGGAGGCTCCCACAGTGCTGCTGGGCTGGCAGAGGCACTGCCAGAGTTGAGCTGGTTGCAGAAAATTGCCATTTTCCTTTGTGGAGCTGCAATATCATCCATGTCTCTTTCTTCTTTTCTAAATGTACATTCTCACCCAGGAGTCAGTGCTGTGGAGGCGCAGAGCAGGAGGATTTCGCTCTGATTATATTTCAAGCATTTCGGGAATTAGTTTTTGTGCATGGCCATGATTTGACACCTGAGCTTTGCTTTGTTCTCGTGACAGTGAGTCCAGCTCTCCAGCACAGGTGGTGCTGGGCTCGTGCATCCTCTGCAGGGCTCCCAGACCCTCCTGTGGGTTGGCGTTGCCCCAGCATCGCTGCCCCGGGTGTCCCCTGACCTGTGCACCCACTCGTCTCCTGGCCAAGGTCAGGACCATGGAGGAGGCTGCAGCTGAGCTGTGTGTACATGTGTTTAGCAGAATTAATTATCTCTAATCTCTCCCAGCTGCAACCTGGCCAACACCAACTGGTTCCTTTTGGTTTTGCTCCAGTGGTGTTTTCTAGTTTACGTTTTTTAACCAAGAAGACAGTGATTGTTATCTCTAGCACAAATTGTTTGCTGCTGATTAGCACGATGGTTTCCATGGGCTCTGCAGGGCAGCTGAAGTCAGGGATCCAGCAAAGCCCATGCTGGTGCAATAGGGCAGGGGCCAGGCACGGTGTGTGGCACGTTCAGAGGGCTCACTGCTGTGTACGAGGGACTGTTGGCAAAGGAGAAGAAGAAAAAAAATCCTCCAGGTCTTCTGCCTAAAAATACAACCAGTGCTTGTTTTCCTCGGCGTGGAGTAGCCCCGGCTTTGGCAGCCCCGTGCCGCGCTCCCAGCCGTGCTGCCCTGCAGAGCCCCCTGGGAACCGGTCCCCAGTGCTCACCATGGTGGGCTCTGTGCCCACGACTTCAGGAACCCACCGAGGCGCCTGTGTGAGACCAGAGGTGGCAGATCCCCCAGAAATGTGCTTCTCCTTGGGTTGTTTTCCTGGTTTTCCCCGAAGGTGCAGCCGGCGAGGAGGCTGACGCCTCTTGGCACTGCAGGTCTGATTTCATCCCCGTGGCAGCTGTTTATGCTGCTGTCTGGTAACTATTCATTTGCTTGATTTATGTATTGCTTCCAGTAAGTCATTCTTGTCCCGGACATTCTGGAAATTTCCACTAGCCACTGAGGCCTCTGAGATGCTCCACTCTCATATGCTCCTCACCTGATTTGGCTGCCAAAAGCAGACAGGGAGCATTCTCTGAGCTGGGCCAGGCAGTGATCCTCGTTGCTGCCTTCGGGAATGCCATGGTTTTGCCCAGTGTCTGTTTTTTCTCCTTTTGGATCACAGCACTGCTGACCCCTGGACAAAGCCCTGGGAGTTTGAGTGACCCAAAGGACCTGGGGGCTCCCATAGGTAGCAAAAGGCAGGTCGCATGGAAGGTGACTCCCTGTAGGCACGTGCTGCCTTTCTGGAGATGGGAGAATCCTGTCTGGGGCTTGGCTGTCCTGGTTCAGGCTCGTGTCAGGCTCCTGCCATGCTTTCTTTGCCCCTTTTTTCCTAGTTGGAAATAGGTGGGCTTTAAGGGCCCTTCCAACCCAACCCATTCTGTGGTTCCATGATTGTATGTGCTTTGGAGCCAGAGGTGCCAGAGCCTTGCAGGGCACAGCAACACCTTTGGTTTCCCCTTTGCTCTCCTCTGCCTTATCTGTTTTGGTGGAGCTGGTGATGCTTCCACAGAGCTCAGACAGCACAGTGTGTGCCCTGCAGCAGTCTATACCTGCCTTCCCCTTGCCTGCTCTGCCTCCCTTTTACTCCTCTGGTTTTGTTTTTGAGATTCTGCAGAATTAAAAAGAAAAACCACCGCAAAAAACCCTGTAGGTGTTCGCTGGGTTTTTTGGGCTTGGCTTCCTGTAATGTGTAAATTAGCAAAAGGTTTTGTTCTGCTTCTGCAAATGAACTTTTAACCTCCTCAGCCTGGATTGTCCATGGAGCAGCTGTGTGTGTGCCGGTAGCTTTTCCTTCCAAGCTTCTCCAAAATGTCCTTATGTATTCTGCAGGCTCCCCAGTTTTTAGCAGGAGAGGAATGAGCTCTGGAGCCTCCAGCACCTCTTGTTAGGTTCTTCCCGCACAAGACTTATGTCTGTAGGTATGATAAGGGGGGGTCTTGGACTAAAGCTGATGTCACCAACCTGGCATGATGGTTTAGCAGCTCATAATGCAGCACATGCCGGGTTTGCTGGGGAGTTTCTCTGGTTGAACATCTCTGCTGAGCTCCTTCTCGATGGCCAGGATCTCCGGGCATTTTGCATTCCTCGTGTGTGAATGCTTGTGTGCTTGTGTTTGAACTTGGTGTTGTGGGATAGAGGTTGTTGATAGCACATAATTCTTTTTAATTGTTTATGACAGTGAAACTGAAACTGTGTATGGAAACAGACTGAATTGAGAGTGAGCAAAAGATTTCCAAATAACTGGCTGGTCTTTCCCTGATGGTGTCTGCGCCGTCCCCCTCAGACAGAGTGGGATGGAGATGTCTTAATGAGCACATCCCTTGATTGCTCAGTATGAATAGACCCAGCACTGAACCAAACTCAATTATAGAGATTTTTAGTCCAGTCTTTATTCAGCAGAAGGAAGGAGAGCAGAGATCACCAGCACCAAGTTGTCTCTGAGCTGCAGTTTTCCGTGGGATCTCCAGCTCACAGATTCACAGAAAGGTTTGGGTTGGGAGGAACCTTTAAAACCATCTTGTTCCAACCCATGTGTGTGTGGCAGGGTACACAGAACTGGGGGATTGGGGGGTGTTTTCAATCACTGGGCAAAACCTTGTCCCGCTGGCAAATGTGGGACAAGAATTTCTCCTGCTGTTTTTCACCAAGACTTAGTTTATTTTGCAAAGCTGGTTATTCCTGTATTCCCTTTCTTCCAAAGTTGTTGGTTTATGAAATGCAGTATTTTGGAGGAGTGGCCACTAACCTTGCATTTTTGAAGCAAATGTGCTCCAAAACACCTGTAAGGGAAAGAAAAAAGTCAAACCCCCTCTGTGTTCTCCTTCCCTGTAGCCACTGCACTCGTGTGAACGTACAGGTGTGCACCAGGCACGTCCTGCCTGTGGCCCCACGACCTGGCTCCAGCTGGGAATGATTCCCTGCAGGGACGGTGGGAGCTGCACTTGCTCACCCCAGTGCCAGTTCCTGACAGGAGGCTCCCAGAGAGCCCGTTTACTTTGGCTGTTTTCCACGCAGCAGGTTGTAGACTTGGGCACAGCGCTTACCGTGGCGGCAGATCTTTCAAAGGATTGTTTGTAACTTATACCTCTCCTTGGGGCTTTCATTGCCCTGCTGGCCGTGTGGGCTTGTTATTGCACTGTGACAGTACCAGTGAGTTCTGTTTTTGAAGGAAAACCTGCCTGTTCAGCAGGGGCTTCGCCAGGGCACTGGGACTGGGGATGGCAGTGGCACAGGGGATGGTGTTTTCAGCCGTGGCAGCCCCCATTCCGCCCTGTCCCTGGGGATGTTTGAGGGTGAGGCCCCTTTGGCTGCTGTATTTGTGCAGGTGGAAACCACAGTGACATTTAACATCAAGTCATGGCCATGCCTGTGGCTTTCTCCAGGGTGTCGGTGGAGACCTACAGCGCTGCCGATGCAGTGATGGGGTGCAGGGAGTGTGCCAGCCTGGCACCACTCAGCCCTGGGCTGTGGGTTGTTGAGCAGATCTGGGATCCCTCTGAGATCCCCTAGTAAGCTCAGCTTGCCCAAAGCCAGAAAGGACGGAGAGGATGGCTTTGGAAACCACGCTGGCTTGGTCTGGTAAGCCTGAACTGGAGCAGTGTTGCAGGTCCTTGTGTGTTTTCCTTGCAAGTTGCAGCACGTTTGGAATTCACACTGATCAGACTTGCTGATACTGAACCTCACATTTGGCCTCGGCATCTTCTCAGTGCAACACGAGCCCTTTTTTTTTTTTTTCCTGGGAGTGAACCCAAGCATCCAGCTGTGGCCAGATTCACCCAGAGGAAAAAGAGTCTTGTTGGAGCAAGTCTAAGCGCCCGGAATCAGTGCAGGCACAGGTTTGATCCTTGCCTGAGCAGGGAACCCGAGAGCAGCGTTGCTGCTTGCTGGGACCCCTTTAGTCCTCAGTGTTGCCTCTGACGGTTTTTGCTTTCAGCAAGTTTCCCCTTGTCATTCCCTGGTGATCTGTCCTCCTTCTGGATCCGCTGGCCTCCATCTGCATTCCTCAGGCTTGGCTCTCCTCGCCAGAGTGGTGGGGCTGGGGAGGGTGCGGAGCTGTAAGCCTGTGGCCTGCAGAGCCTGGGCTTCAGGCAGCAGGGTTTGTCCATATTCCAGATGTTCCCAATTCCCACAGCGTGGCTGAGTGAGCCCAGTGACCTCCTGCCACTCCAGACTCCTCTGGCCCTTGCAGAGCTCCCTGCATCCAAGAGCAGCCCAAAGAGTACGGTCATGTCCAGAACCCCCAAGAGCAGGATAAAGGCGTGGTTGTGTGATTTGGAAGTGTGGCAGTTCTGTGCTTGTATGCTCCAGCTTGGGAATCATGAACGTTGGAAAAACCCTCTGAGGTCATTGACTCCAACCGTTACCCCAGCACTGCCAAGGCCACCACTAACCCATGTCCTGGGTGCCTTTCAAACAGGGGAAGAAGCGGAGCTGGCCATGCTCCTTGGTTTTCCATGGCCATCTCCCAGCAGCCACTGCAGCCCAGTGTCCCTGTCACCTCCTGTGATGCACACAGCCTTTTTAGGAATGATTTAGGAATGTGTGATTGACCAGTTCAGCTGCCTGGGACACCAGCGGGTGCTGCTGCAGGTGGAATTGCACGGGTGGTTTCACCAGCTCTGCGCTGGGCGCCGTGGTCACAACCCAACTGCAATAAACACCTGCTGCGTTCCTGGCCATTGGACACATTCCCCAGGCTGGGAAACCCACCGTGGGTTTGAGCAAGAGTGAGTCATCCCTAGGGACCTGCAGGGCCATCATCTCCTGGGACACAACTCTGCCAGCCCCTCAGAGAGGGATGAAGCCGAGTGGGGACCAGCCCGGCCCCTCACCCGCTCTCCACCTACACACTCATTTGCTGCAGCGCAATTAAACTCAATAATGTGCAGGGATGAGTTAAATGCACCCAGGAACATTTCCCAGAACTCATTAGATTGTATCTGATAAATACCAGCAATTGTGTGCGCTCACAGCCGCCTGTGTCTGTCCGTCCATTCCTGGGTGATATCCAGATTAAATGGCTGGAAGTGGGGGCAGCTGGGAGCAGGGAGCTGTGGGGTTCCACCTGGACAAAGCCTGGCTGTGCTGAGCCTCCCCGAGCACAGCCTGTGCTGCCGCAGGGAGGCTTTCTGGATCGTGTCCAGAGACAGGCAGCAGAGCTGGTGAAGGGTCTGGAGCACCAGGAGCAGCTGAGGGGCCTGGGGGAGGCTCATCCTGCAGAAATGGAGGGTCAGGGAGGACCTTCTCGTGCTTCACAACTCCCTGAAAGGAGGATGCAGCCAGGTGGAGGTCTGATCTTTTCTCAGATAACAAGTGACAGAACAAGAGGAAATGGCCTCGAGTTATCCCAGAGGAGTTTTCGGTTGGATATAACAGAAATTTCCTTCATGCCAAGGTTTGTCCGGCCCTGGCTGCCCAGAGCCGTGGTGGGAGTCACCATTCCTGGAGGGAATTAAAAAGCCATGTAGATGTGGCACGTGGGGGATGTGGGTTAGCGGTGGCCTTGGCATTGCTGGGGAACAGCTGGGCTCAATGATCTTGGAGAGCTTTTCTCACCTAAGTAATTCCATGATGCTATGATTCTTTGGATGAACTTGGTGGGAACTCAGTTGCTGCCCTGGTGGGCTCTCCCTAGTGTGGGGTAAGTGCAGTTCTGCCACACGCCAATACCCCATCCAGGATGGTGGATCCACAGGTCCCCCTCAGAGCCCAGCGTGCTGCCTGCACTCCCTCTGCTTTTTACCTCTCATGCACATCCAGAGTCAAAGGTGAGTGTTTAATTTCTATCAAACTACCCAGAGCAGCCTAAATAATTTTGGGAATTGCTGGCCTCTGCATGACTGGCTTTTCACGTTAAACAGCTCTACTGGTGATGGCAGACAGGAGATGGATTTTTACCTGTAGCAATAGGAATTAGCTGCATTATTTTCCATCCTCTAAGGACTTGCTAGGCCAGCCACAACAAGCACTTCGTTTTCAAAGGTTTGTCCCAGGCATGGAAATAGAAACACTCCAGACTTTGCCTTTGTTCCCTTCAAATGGTTGTTTGCTCAGAGATTTTGTTCTGAATCGGGGAAGATATTTGAACTAATAATGGCGCTTCTGACTGATACTCAGATAGATGTATTTTATATATAAAATACACGCATAAAAGTGTATGTGTATATATATATAATTGTATACACATATATAAAATACTGGCACAAAGTATGTATTCCAGACACAGGAAACAGGAGTTCTGTGGGGAGCAGAGCCAGTTGCCCCTGTGGCATCCACTGGAGCAGCCCCCATGGAGCTCTGTGGCTCTTGGTGCCTGCTGTGCTGGGCAGGGGTTGGACCATGTCCACTGGTGTCAAGTGATCCCACTGATGCCAGGTCAGAGTCCAGAGGTCTGGACTCTGTTGTCCTGGGCCCTGTGCATGATGTTCAGCTGTGGTGCTGGCAGCAGCTGCACGGCCCCAGCACTGGGCTGGTGCTGGATCTTGGCTCTTACTGGGAGGACTGGAAGCACCTGTGTAGGTTGCTGGAGAAGCAAATGAGTTCTTTGACTGGGTCTCAGTGAAAATGAGTCTGAGCCATTGAGCAGGCTGAAAAGGCCAAATTCATTAATCTCGGTAAGAGGAGCGAGGGCCCGTGCCGTGCTGCCCGCCCATGGCACCCGCTGCCATTCTCCTCCCCTACGCGGTGCCGACCACGAGCCAGCGCAGCCAGGGAATATTTACTGTTCCTGTGCTTTTCCTGTGCTGAACCTTGGCTACCAGTTACCCTGTATTAAATTGCGGTTGGTCATGGCGGTGATTATACGGTATCCAGGCAACCTGGGTGTAATCTAATTTACCACACAACATGGATTTACTCCGCTCCCATTCTCCTTTGTTTCGCTGAAAGTGAGTGCAAAGTGAGCGGCGTCCACGGACACCCCAGGAAATGACCTACAGGGATGGAGCTCCCACGGGAGCGCTGGGCTCCCGGCCCAGGGTGTCCCAAGCTTGGTCTCAGCACCACTGGCTGGGTGCTGGCAGCATCCAGCACGGCTCCTGGGTCAGCACCAAGTGGGTCAGGCCTTCGTGGAGCTGCTCGCTGGGGAGGCACTGCTGAGCGCAGATATTCCCCTGGCCAAGGAGTGTCCCACGCTGCCAGGCTGATCTCCCGCTGATCCTGGAGGGAGGCATGTGGGAACCATCATGTGTTGAGAGGAGGAGGCACAGCCCAGAGTCCAAAAGCCAGTGGTAGCTCGGCCCATTGTGGGCCCCAAGCAGGAGTGAAGAGGTTCTGCACATTCCTCCATTAGTTGTTGCTTCTTCCCTGTGCTAGATGTGACTCCTTCAAAGTGGGTATGGAGAGGGAGTGGAAAAAGGGCCCATCAAAGTTAATGTTAGTGCAGTTCTTTCAAAGTGCACCGAGGGCAGGAAAGAAACAGCAGGTTAAAAGGAAAATAGAGTGAATGCTTGGGAACCTTCTAAAGGGCAGCTGAGGAACAGCACTGCCACTCCCTGCTGAACAGCCTCGGCATGAAGCTCACTTTGGGCTGAGAACACCCCATCTTTAGAAACTGTGGCATTATTTCCTAGTACAAAAGATGATGAAGAGTTATAATATAGAGTAAATTATCCTGTGGGTAATGGATGGGGAATTTGAAGGATGTGAAAGGTGAATCATGTTTTGGAGCGTAGCTGTGGTGACCCAGTGTGGGGAAGGCTATTGCTGGAGAAGTACCCGGGATGCAGCTCAGGAGTTCGTGTGCCACTAGAGTTTATTCCAGAAAGGAGCCAGATTGCACAGCTGCAGAATGGCTCCCACACTTTCAGAGGCAACATAAAACACAGTGGCGTTTGGTGATGGAGGCAAGGAGCCACCCATGTAGTTGTGTGGACATTCCTTGGGCAGGCTGGTGCTGCAGGACCGTGTCCTGCCTGGGAAGCCATTAATAGCTCAGTCTGAAATAATTACCCGGGCCACGCACAGCTGCCTCGCCGTAATGAGCCGGTGACAGTGCAATTTATTAGAGTGATGTAGGACATGGTAACGGTAATGAGAAATGGAGGGACCTAATTTTGTATGACTTAGATCAATTCGGTTGTTTTTTTTATAAATGAACGTTGTTTTACTAACCACAGAAGATCACTAAAATTATTATTTTATTAGTACTTTTCAAAGCCATTTGAATTGCAGCTGCGTTTTTCAAAATCCGGTTAGGAGCACGTGAGTGTGTGTTTGAAATGTAGATGTTGCAATGCAAAAATGTCTTGGTGAGGAGATGGGTCAGAGTGAGGGGAAGGTTTGAATCCTCTTCAGAAACTTCTGAGTTTCTCACTGATGCGTGGGGTTGTGACTCCCTAAGGCAAGTTTGCTCCCCCTTTCCAGGGCTCTGCGGGTCATGGTGGGTGGTGTCAGCATTGCCGTGCGCAGGTTGGCTGTGGTGAGAATGGGGATGGTGAGAGGCACTGTGCCCATCTGGGGATTGGAATGTCCAGACTGGATGGGGTGAGAGCAGCCCTGTGGGCAGCACGTCACCTCAGCACTGGCAAGGTTGTCATCTCTGTGCCGGAGCCCGTCTCCAGGGCAGCCCATCTCCCACAGCGTTTACTGATGCTGGAGATTTCCCACACGCTTGTGATAAAATATTCAGAGCTTCCTGACAGTGGGGGGAGTTACGGGTAAGAGGGAGGTTCCACCAGCTCCCGAGGGGCTTTGACCGGGACCTCCCACTTATGAGCGCAGAGTTGGTGGAGGTGACAGCTCTGGCTGTTCTCCAGGGATGTAACATGCACTGGAGTGAGACTTCTTGCCTGGGCAGTAAGCAGGGCTGATGCTGCTGTTTCAAGAAGCTAGACCAGTAGCCCTGAGCCCTCCTCTGTGCTGAGGTCCCCATCTGCTGCCTGAGGAGCTGTATATAGAGATGAGGAGTGAGTTCTTAGCTGGTTCAAGTGAGATTTGGATGGAGAAGGATGGAAAGCATCTTTCCTTTTAAGCCAGCCTGTGCTTACAGTGTGCTGAAATACACTGAGCACGCACACAAATATCCTGGCCCCAAGATCACGGCAATGAATTTTTGGGGCAGTCCAGCCTCAGTCTGTGCTCCTCCCCTGCGCTTGTCCATGGAAACAGGAGAGAAAGAGTGAAGGGAAAAGACACTAAAACCCCTCCGGCTGAAACTGCATGAGCAGACAGCCCGAAGCCACCGCATTTCCTGGTTGAAGAGGTCAGGAGAAAACCACAAGAAAGACTCAGGGAGACGGGGCTGCAGGGCTGTGCTGCAGGTCCCGGCTGCGCCACCCTCACGTGTCCCTGTGTGACTCAGCAGAGCCCACGGTACCCGGAGAGTTCTGTCCAAGCCTCAACCAGGCTTTTGCCGTGGGGCAGCCGAGCACCTGGTCCCTGCATCCATGGTCTGACATGGATGGGGGCTGCCGGGCTGCCCCAGTGCATGGGAGTGTGTCCTTGGGGTGAGACAGAGCAGAGAACGTGCCCCATTAGGGCTGGTGGGGATTTGCACCACTAAGACCAGGGCCACATCCTCAGCGTGAACCACTTCACTTTTCTGAACTGGTCTGTGCCCTCCTGCGAACAAAAAAGAGATGGAGGTGGCAGGGAGGAAGCTCGAGTTTTGGTAGGTCCCTGGGTGAGCAGGTGCTCATCTCACAGGTGGCTTCCTCAGCAGGATGGAGGAGGGCAGATGTGGGGCATGGGGATCTGGGGGTAAAGACCCATTGTAACCTCCCAGCCAGTCTGGATGGCCTGGATGGGGCTGACCTCTGGTGCAGCCCAGCGCTGGAATGACTGAGAAGGAATTGGCCTTTGGAACATATGAGGTCACTCATTGAGTTGGAGAGCAGTGTGTGTCAGAGGTCCAACAATTTGTTTTCAGAAGGGTTTTAAGCATTAATGATTCAAGATGTTTTCCTGGGAGTGGTTTGCAGCATGAGGCTCAGTGGCCAGTGCGGGGTTGGGGTTTTGTGGGATTAGTCAATTCAAGGAAGCTGAAAGGTCTCCAGGAACACAACAGTTAAATTTGTACTTTTCCACATGGCTGAGCCTTCAAGGAGCTCACCAGGAGCGTAAAAAATGTAAACAGCATTGTAAGCCTTGTGCCAGCCACGAGTCAGGGAGAGCAGAGTGGGGGTTCCCTGCAGATTAGTTCCATCACCTACTTCATTTTCTTTCTCTTTTTTTTTTTTTTTTTTTTTTCTCTTTCCCAGAGTTGCAGATAATCACAAGCAGAACCTGATGACTGTTGCTAATCTGGGTGTGGTGTTTGGGCCGACGCTGCTTCGACCTCAAGAGGAAACAGTCGCTGCCATTATGGACATCAAATTCCAGAACATCGTGATTGAGATTTTAATAGAAAACCATGAGAAGGTAATGGCTTCCCTGGCTTCTTTCAGTGTCATTAATTTATGGGAAGGAATTGGTCTCTCTTTCCCAGTGGGAACCCCCTCTCCCAGGGCCCCCCACATTCCCTGTAACCAGCAGCACTGGCAGCTTTGCTGCGGGTGGGGGGGCTGTGCCAGGGAAGGGACAGCTGGCACCTGCCTGGCACTGTCACTAGTGAGGGACATAGCTCAGGAGAGGGCACAGAGGTGCCAAAATTGCCTGTTCCTGGGCTGTAGTTGTATAAACAGGCTGTTTCTGGCATCCCAGTATGAGTCAGCATGTCTGTGTCTCCATCACAGAAATCACCTTTCTCCCCCCTTTCCACTGTTCAATAGGAATTTGTCCTTGGTTTCAAGAGAGATGAGCACTGAAGGAAGCCAGTACAAGATGGCTTGCTTGGCTGGCTCCTGCTTTGCTAACTAAATCTGGGTTTATCAAGTACTGGCTTTATCCACAACGTTGATCTCCTGAATCCTGATGCATTTGTGTTTGTTGGCCGTAAGGATGTTGTTTGTCAGTGAAGCAGCGGTGGCTTGGTGGGGCCATGGTGCTGGATGTCCCTCCCAGTTGGTTGCATGGGGTGGCCGCATGTGCTGAAATATACCATTATCTTCTAAATTCATCCAGTTCCATGATTATGCCCTTTTGTTAGTCTGGTTTTGGTTGGAAAGAAGTATTTAATTTGTGCATTTGGGCTGGAAAGGTAGACGGAGAGATCAGCTTGCCCTGACCGGGGTGGTGGTGCAGGGTGGCATCACAGCTCTCACATGGGGCTTTGCTCACAGACATCTTGGACAGGTTTGTTGTGTGTTCACATGCAAGGCTGAGCGTCTGGTCTGTGTGGTGTGGGCAGCAGCGCTGGGGCACAGCTGCATGGGGCTGCAGTGGGGCCTCAAATGTGCAGCCAGTGGGGTCAGGAAGACAGGATCTGTGATTCTTGGAGGTACTGCCTCTGTGGGCACAGAAAGGCTGTGGTATTGATTTGGGATGGAGGAGCTCAGGCATGTTCTCCTCAGGAAGGTCCCTGTGCGTCAAGGTGTTGCAGCCCTTGCATTTGACTTTAAATTACAGCTGCCATTGGGAACTGCTGCCCTTTGGGCCATCTCCCATGGGTGTGACACCAGATCCTCTGGAAAATGCGGAGTAACCTTGGGATGGGAGTAGGATTTGGGCTTGGGGAGGAAGGGATGATGGCTCTGTTTGCCTGCCAGGTGTTGCAATGGAGCAAATAGCCTAAGGAAGCTGAGCAGGAGCCACATGCCCTGCTCTGCTGCTCAGCACTTCCTAACAAACCCCAGTGTCACTTTGCTGAACAGGATTTATCCACGAGTGATTCTCAGCCTTTTCTCCATGTGTTTGTGACTACAATACATTAATGTATTATAAAAGATACCCTAATTCTCTGTAATGCCTCACACGCTACCCACACCTCTCTCTGCTTCCACAAAAGCAGCTGGAGAGCCTTTGTTGAGGGTGCAGTGCAGGTCATGAGATATTTGGGCTGACTGGGGGCTTTAACAGAAATACAAAGTTATGGTAAGATCTCAGTGCTGAAGGTTTTAGCAAAATAGTTTCATAATGATGTTCCAGCTGCATTTGAAATGAGGCTGCTTTTAGTCACTGAGTTCCTCATTGAAGAGCATTTATATCTTCTCTTATTATAAAAGACCAAAAAAAAAAAACCAACCTGAAACAGAAACCTGGAAGTTTATTTTCAAGTGTGCTGTGGGAATTGTTGTATAAAATGCAATTCATAAATCAATACTTTTATCTTGCTTGGTTTATATATTTCATTATATTTCCCAAGTTGAATTTATTACTGAAAAGCAATTTGAAAGCAAGAGCACATTAAAGCAGGCAGTGGCTGTGCTGGGTGTGGGGAGTGGAGCCTGGGGCATGCAGAGTGCCCTGGGACCGATTTCAGCCCCTGTGCTGAGGCTCCTGCCCTCCAGGAGCTGTATTTAGCCTGCTGAGCACAGGGCTCATGGTGGGGTCCCAGAGCCAAGGAAGGCACCTGAAGCATGTGCAGCTGTGTCGAGGTTTGACGTGGTAAGCAGTGAGCCACGAATAGTCCGGCTAACTGGGACTGTGGGATGTGCTGGGCTGGGCTGGTGGGGTGCTAGTGAGCTGCTGGGTGCTGAGGAGGACAGATGGGGGTGCAGAGAATGTGGTGCATCAGCCGTGTAAGAGGCTGGGGAGACACCATCCTGCAGACTCCAATGGGGAGACTGGGAACCAGCCACTGCAAAGTGGGAATGGCCGTGGGCAGGTGTGTGGGGTGACAACGTTTGGTGCTTCTTGCAGAGAGCGTGACTGGGGCTGCCTCTCTCTCCACTAATCCCTGAGCCCATGAGGAATGTGTGAATGAGCCCAGCAGAGCTCCCCAGGAAGGGCTCAATGATCTCTCCGTCTGTCCCACCGTGCAGTCAGATCCAAGCACTCACCGGGCCGGTGCTGGGCCCTGCTGTGCACGCAGGAGCTGGACACAGGGATTCAGCTCCAGTTCCCGTGCCTCACCCCAGCTGTCAGCTCCAGGGCCAATCCCAAGCCCAGACGGGGAGTCCCTATGGACAGAGAGGCTGGGGAGCAATGTCCTCGGAAAGGCCAGGGAGGGATGTCCTTGGCCATGTGGTGCTCGATCTGCTGGGAGCGGGTGGGTCATCAGCTCCTCTCAAGGGCCAAGTGCTGCCCTTCCCACTGCCCCTGCACACTTCTGGGAGGGACAGGACATTGACATTTTTGGCTGAAGCATCCTGACACTTTATCAGGGCTTTGTAGGAATCATCGTGGAGGGCTGGTGTGTGTGTGAAGATGATGTTGTTTCATGAAACAAGCCCATTATCTGCTGGCAGCGGCTCTGCTCGCTGGTGACGTGTGATGGCCGCTGGAGAGGGCTGATGGTGACCTTGGCCATGGCTGTTGGTGGCCACTGTGATGGCTGCCAGTGACTGTGGCAATGGCCATGTGCTCCAGAGGAGCCACCCCATGCTGTGGCGGGCAGTGAGCTTTGCCAAAAAGCAATTTTCCTGTTCAGAACCCCTGTCCATGCTGGTCGACTGTCTGGCAGGGGCAGGTAGAACAGGAAAGACACTGAAGGATGGGGTTTAACGGGCTCTAGCAATGAAGGGAGACCTTGAGAGAGCTGATCTGGAGGCTGCTGTTGTCTGAGCCTGGGGATCCAGAAAAGGAACAACAAATAACCAAATATCAACAACCAACAAAACTGCTTCTCTTCGGGTTCATGCAGTTTTAAAATTCCATCCCCTTGAGAAAAATGTGATTACTCAGTTTTCTGACAGCTGTGGCTGGAAGTTGCAAAGACTTTCCCAAGCCGGCCTGCAGGCGTGGGAGCGTGGGCGCCGAGGCTGCGCCACAGGGGGCACGGGAGGAGTGGTGGCTGGTCTGTCTGGGACACTCTCCATCGTCTGCACCCCTAAAAATTCAGCAGAGTGCCAGAGTGTCGGGGTTCTCTCCATTCTGCAATGTGCATCTTGGGTGAAAAATAGAGGAGTGCAGACAGAGTGGAAATGTGGAATTTAGGAAATTCTACCTGAAACGTTGCTCCGTTGAACACATGTCTTCCAGAGAGGCTGCACTGCAGAGCGGTTCTAGAGCGGTGCAGCCCAGGCAGGTGGGCAGCTGTCCTGTTGGAAGGATGATGCCAGAGAACAACTTGTTTATTATTTTTAACAGATATTTAACACCGCGCCAGAGACTCCGGCATCAAACTCACAGCTGCTGTTATCCCGCAAGAAGAGCACGGACTCGAAGCCTCCCTCCTGCAGCGAGCGGCCGCTGACGCTCTTCCACACACCCCAGCCCAACGAGAAGCGTAAGTGCCCAGCTGCCCTCCCAGCCCTCCATATTTGCCCTAATCATGCCTAACAGATCGTCATTCCCATGCCATTCCCGTGCAGTTTTTTCTGCTGTCAGTGGAAGAGATGATTCCATAACAGGGTCAGGCTTTGGTTTCCTCCGCTGTTGCGTTGGTGGGGAGTGTGAAGCTCTCCTGGCATCTGAGCCCTTAACCAGGGCTCGACACGAGACTGCCGTAGCACAGGATAAAGTGTTGCTGTCCCTTCCCCACCTGACAGGCCCCTGTCTGTTCCCCTTCTCATGTTCCTCGCCCCCATCATCGCCATCATCAGCTGCCGGGACGCGAGTCCCACACCTGTGCCGAGGGTGGCCACCTGCCGACATCCCTGCAGGGCAACCCTTTTGGGATGCCCTCAGGCACTTTGCCTTTTACAGACAGGAAAATTTGGCCAGGAGGTTTGGCATTTTCCTGAGGATTATGTACCACGGCAGTTTAAAAATGTTGGAGCTCATCTTTCCATTTGTGTCACTAATTGATGCTCCAGATATCTGGGTGAAAGAGCCAAGGCCCCATCCCTGCTCATGGGGTGGCAGAAATGTGTCTGCTCAGGCTGTGGCTTCGCATTACAGCATAAACCCAATTCCCAGCTCTCTGGTTCATCCAGGCCATGTGCTTCTGGAACCAACTGGGAGCTCTCCCAGTTTGATCAAAAAGCAAGGGTGTCCTGGTGAGCAGGACAGGCACACATGGAGCAAGGAGCAGGGGAGGGCTGGAGATAGTCAGGGTGGACAGAGTGGTCGCTGTGGACTTGCTGACTCTCAAAACATGTGGGTTTGTCTGATTGAGTTACTGTTAATTACCAGGCACTGTCATTTTCAGAGGGTGCCGGAACGATCCGTGTGAGTTTGAGGAAGCAGTGGTGGCACCAGAGCGTGCTCTGGGGATGGTGTAGCGCAACTGTCAGAGGAGCCTCAAATATCAAAAGTTCCTTTTGAAAAATTCAGCCCCAGTAATTTGTTTTCTGCCAACTAAGCAGTTGCTTGTCACACTCCAGGGTCAAGGGGCTGCTGGAGCCTCTGTGTGCCATCCTCCCCATGCCTGGAAGAGGAACTGAGCTCGTGTATTTATTTCTGCATTTATTTATTCCCAGATGAAGCAATGTTTTCTCAGTTTTCCTCCTGTGTCTTTGGGAAGCCACTACCATTTCATTCAATGTTTGCTATCCCTGCTGCACATGTCACTTGAGGAATAATGTGAGGCTTCTTTTGTCTTCATTTCTTCTTCCTTTCTTACTCCTTTCTTCTTCTTTTTTTCCTTTTTCACTTCTTTCTTTCTAACTGGTCCAGAGATGGGTCAAGACTCAAAATCAGATTGAAGCACGAGGGCTTGGGCAGCAGCTCAAGCACAATTGAGCACCACAGAAATTGAAAGCTGAAAATTGAAGCTAAAAGCATTCAAAAGGGCAACAAGATGCACATTTTTTTAAGACTGAGAATGATTTTACCATAAGAAGTGAAGTGGGACAGTGAATTTTCCATTACTAGAAATCTGTTTATCGAAGTCCAGTATCTCTGTAAAATTTTCACTAGAATTCATCATACAAAGCTGTGTGTAAGTCAAAGTTTATCATGTTCAAAAACCAGGGTCATGCAAGAGAGTGGATTAGATCATTATGAATAATCTATGATTATAGTGATTATTTTGTTGTTAAACATTTTCATTTTTGCCCACAACTGACTCAGGGGGGTCTCAGAGAGAAGTTGCAGGTTTGGTTTATTGATAGGATCTCTTGCTCTTCTTCTTTGCAAAGTGGCTCTTCTCTCTTCTGCGCTCTGCAAGTGCTCTTCAGCTGAAAGGCAGTTCTGCTCTTGTAGCTGTAAGACCAAATTAAATCTCCCAGCGAAGAATCCTTTACATAAGCATTTAAAAACATGAAGCAAAACACAGTTTCAACCTTTTAAAAAGGAGGAAATAAAATAAAGCAGGAGTTTCAGATTCTGCCATTCATCTCCCTTCCCCTTTACTGAAACATTTCAGTTCCGTGGCTGACGGGGACTCTAATTCGATATTGGCTGGTGGCGGGTGTGGAGATTAGGCAGACAATCCACACTGATCTGTCAGGCTTATGGAGCTTATTCCTGGACTTCAGTCTTGGGTAGAAAATGTTTGGAAATAATAAGCTGTAGTGTTAGTCCCCACTCCAGGGACTCAGGTTGGCCCTGGGTCGAGCTGGGCTCAGCATGAGCAGTCCCTGGGCTTGGTCATGTGTGTTTAGGTGGTCTGTCACAGGCTGCCCAAAACCTGCTCTGGCAGACACAAAAATAGAGGGATTTGGGGGTTTTAGGTCCTTAGGCAGCTTATTTCTCTCTCATTTTGTCTGCTGGCTCCTATGTCTGCATGTTGATATTTGTCTTGCTCAGCACTCGGCTTTTCTTTACTTTTCCATCTTTGTCTTCTGCATGGATAATCTTTCTCATCACAAGGTGCTGGTGCCTTCTGAACCCAGAGGTTTCAACTTTCACAGAGCTGGGGACAGAGAGGTGTCTGTGCTGCTTGTCCCCATCGTGACTCATTGCAGATCAAGATTAGTGAAACCCAATTTCAGGAACGTGTTGACATGTATCAGCAAAATTAACACATCCTGGGCTTTGGCTCATCTCTGGCAGATAAGCTCAACCTCAGATAAACCAAGGTTTAGCCCTGTCCTGCTGCAGTGTAGCTGCTGATTTTGTCCAGATATCTGGGAATTGCAGCAGCTCCAGCAAAGGAGCAGGACAAAGAGTGTGGGACCCTGCTCTGGACATCCACAAACCTGTGGCTGAGGTGGTTTTTCCCTTTGGAGCAGTGGCAGAGCTGCCTCAACAGTCTGAGACAACACTCCTGCCAGGCTGTTTTACAGGCAGTTCCTTTCTGCTGTGTGCTCAGGATTAACTTTTCACAAATCCTAGGAGTTCCTCTTCAACTCATTTATTGCTCTTTAAACGTGCACAGGATATGGATGAATATTGCACGTTCTCCTTGCACAAACAGAGGTGGCAATTGAGGGGGATTGAGAACAAGGATTTCCATATTTCTATGTGCTTTATCGTTGTAGTTGGACCATATTATTGTGCACTGGAAAAATAATTTTGGAAAGATGTATCCTTGAAGTAGGACTCTGTGTTTTCCAGCAGTTGCCTGTCTTTCAGGAAAGCATCATTCCAGAAGCAGCAGTTCTCTGCCTGGGGCTGCTGTCTTGGCATCAGTGTTGCTAATTGCTTCTCACAATTACAATTACTGCTCATATGGAAAAAGCTTCTCCTGGAAATGAGTTAATGGGATTTTAGGGGATCTAGGGCAGAGATGAGGAGGGGCCCATGCTGTGGTGTCGGCTTGAGATGCACAATATTGTCAGTGCTCACTGCTGAAGTTACACAAATAATGAGGAAATCTCTTAATGTGATCGAGAGAAACAGGAATCTCTGAGAAGCTCTGGACTGTCAGCAGAGCAATGATCCCCCTGCACTGGGGGATGCCCAGCACATCCCATTCCCTGTCAGATCCAAAGCTGGCTTTTGTCCCACCATGGCTTTGCATTTTGGAAGAGCTGGGCTGAAATGGAGCAGAGACCCCATTCCCTTTCCCCTTTAGACCTGGACAGGAAAGAGCAACAGTAGTGACGTCAAGTATGAGACTGAAGCATTTTTTGCTGAGATAAACTTAGGTCCTTAGGCAGCTTAGGGTGATCTGTCCTGTTCTTGATCTAAAGTGTTGTCCTGCTCTCTTGTCCAAACACTCCATCCCTTGGGAGCTGATTTCAGTCACACAAATCCATTCCTGTGCATAGTTTACATTTTAATTTCTTTCAGGTTGGGGCATTTTAGACGTCATTGGGAATATAAAATATTAATGCTTTGAGAAAAGTGCGTATTTTCTTACTAAAAACGGTGCTTTAAATGTACCTTAAAACCAAAAGAACCAAAGAGTACCTGGAATTTCTTGTGGTTTAATGTATAATATCTCTGTAACTAACTGTGAGCTCTGGGGAGATGCTCCCAGTTTGCCCTGGGATGGGGTTTGGTGGGAACACTCGATGACTTTGCCGCCATTTGCTCTTTACTTTGCTTTCAGTGGCAGCTGATGATTCTTGGGGTTTGGTGTTTTTTAGAGGAGAACAGGAACAGTATCATCAACTCCAGCCTGGAATCCGTCATCTCTTCAAATATAAACAGCTTCCTCAACTCCAACAGCGCTCCCCAGCCCAGCCTGAACTCGAGTGATCTTGAACTAGAAGTAATTAAACCCAACAGGCCAAATTCCCTGTAAGTACAGTGGTAATTAGTGTTTTATAGACTCTCCATTCTTAATCTTTAATCAGGGTTGTTTCTTACTCTGAATCCCAGCAGTTTGCTGAAGAATACAATTTAAAATTTTAATTTTTAATGGGCACCAAGCATGTGCCCTGCATTTTTAACTTGGTCTAAACGGTGGAATTAGTTACTGCGGGTTACATCTGCCAGTGAGTTCCAGTTCTGGGGGTTTTGCCCGCGTGGAATATTTTTGAGCAGAACTCCCCAGTGCTGCCCAGCCCATCTGGTGACAACTCCAACACACACAAAGGACTTTTCTTCTCGGTTCAATTCTCTGACTGTTGTCAGTACAGTTGATCTCCGGCCAAATCTGTGCTGTTGCTTCTGCTATTGCTTCCTTCATCTGGAAAGTTCAAGGGAAAAAACAGCGACCTTAGCAATGCCTCCCCGGGGATGGCCGAGTTATTTACGAAGTCCCTGAACTTGCCACAGCAGAGCCCTCGCGCGATGGCGGCTCCGCTGGGGGAATTTCCTTCCTGCTGCGGCTTGGCCGGGCCTGATAGCATTTTCCCACAGAACCTCCCCTCCTTGTCATGTGAAGATCTGCTCAGATCTTCTGGAGCTGAACCCAGTTTCCCCCTGGTGCTCCTCGGCACGCCCCTGCACATCCCTGCGGATCGGCCGGCGGGAACGCTGCTCCCACCACAGCGGCTTGTGGCCTCGCTGCATGCAGCGACCTTCTCAGTTCGGGGAGACCTTCCTTCCCACCCCTCTGGTCCTCCCACAGGCCTCAAACACTTCCAGTTCCTGTCCATCCCTAGCAGCCCCCGTCCCCTGAGAGCAGACAGGGACATTCCTGATTTAGCTGGATGCCGGTGGAGGGCTCGGCCAGGTGCCAGGGCAGGTGCTGCAGAGATGGTGAATCTCTTGGCTGTTGGCTTGGATGGCACCAGGGTTGGGTTTGGAGGTCCAGGGTCCAGCCCTCGCTCCAGCAGGTGGGATGGCTACGGGCCCTGCCCATCCAGGTTCTCCCAGCAGGAAGGTAAGTGTGGAGCAGCCAAGATAAGCTTCATCCAGCTTCATCATCTGCTCTGCCTCCCTCCTCATCATCGCTGCCACTAAACCCTGAGCTGCATGAGCACCACACCGGCCTCTCCTCAGCATTCCTGGGAGCAGGATTGTGAGGCCCAGCCCCACGCCATGCCTGCTCCCTGTGGACTTTCCAACTGTGGGGGCAGGATAGAGCATCCAAAGGTAGGACACTTCCAAATCAAGATTGTGCTTTACATGTGTTATATGTGGAGTAAAGATGCATCTCTGTCTCATGCTTGCTTGAAGCTCTGGATTCACTCACATCTCGTTCCCCCAGTAGGATGGTTTCAGTTTATTTATCCTTTAAGGGGAAAAAATGGTGTGGCTTATCCCAAAGCAAGGTTTCTGAGCCCAGGTCTTGCTGGAACCTTACAGGGATTATTTGCCAAATTCACAGTTTTTCAGATTCCAAGAGCTGCCTCTTCCTAATAGTTTCTTTCTTAACAGAAGTTATAAAGAACTTCAGCAGAATAAATCAGTTAAAGCTGTGTGACGCTTTGGGGAGCGGAAGCACCGTGCTGTTCCCAAGGGATTAGGTGAGCAGACTGGCACTGAACCAGGTGCTTGTGCCAGTTCATGGGCCTCCAGTTCTGCACAGTAAAAGAGGGCCAAGCAGGGCAGCACTGGCAGCTCGTGGCTCTGACAGTGCTTGTGGCATTCAGTGCTTTTCCTCAAATCCAGTGATTGTGGGATAATTTCTGCACATGCAGGAAGACACGAGTTTTTGGTCCATGTTGAGCTAAAGTTTGAAAAGTAAGTGTTAAAGTGAATAGTACCACGAGGCAGATATCCACTATGACCCCAAATATTTAAATCAAATCCCTTTAATCCAATCTTCCAGTGAGGCATCTGACTTAATTTTATTGTGATTAAACTGTGTGTACAGACGTCACTCACCCCTCTGTGCCTGCCTGCCCGGGAGCAAAGGCTGTGCCTGTGGTTTTGACAGCTCCGTGGGGTTCTGCCTTCCATGGGCAGTGCTTGTGGGGGGGTGGCTTTGCAGTGGTGAGGATGAGGAGAGTGAGCAGGGCTACCAGCAGTGGGTCTGTCCCCACCCCTGCCCTTTGGCTGCGGGCTGGGTCGGGGCAGGGTGCCTGAATGGTGCCAGTGTCCGGTGGCTCCGTCCCCGCTGCTCAGCGGGGCTGCCCAAATAATGTCTGGATAAAGCTGCTTCTGTTTTTCCAAGCAGCTGAGTAATCTGGGCTTTGCAGGAAGCCTCGGGCAGCCTCTCTGCCACAGGCTGTGGCATCTGGTGCTGCCGTGCGAGGGTTTCTGGTGCTCCCCTGGAATTACCGGGCTCACAGTTAGGGTCTATGGCCACGGTGAGGGTCTTGGGGTGCCTTGGCCTTTGAGCTCCTTCAGACACTCTGCCAAATTCTCTGCTGGTCGTGGAAGACTCATCTCTGGGCTCTCCTTCAGGACTTTGGGTTTTTTCTTGTACTCTTCAGTATTTTCTGTAATTTTTTAGCTGTGGACCAGGGCCATCGTGTTGAGGCCCCGTTCAGGAGGGTTTGGCTTTCCTGACAGCCCCCACAAGCTGACTGGCCTCTGAGCTCGGAGCCTGCACTCACCCAAACTGGGGAACAGGGAAAGAACATTTTGATGTTCTTACTTCTTACTAGGTTGAAAAGTGATGTTCTTGTGGAAATAACTCCTGTGGGTCTCAGTGGGAGGCTCCTTGGAGCACAAACGTTGAGACCTGCAGGTCTGGGGGATTTCTTGTGCAGGGAGCACCGATGTGCCCAAGCTGGCCTTTAAATGTGCAACGCTGTAAATTGTGAGCACCATCTGTGAAATGAGAGATGTTTGTTTGAGCTTCTGTTTACAAAAGCCTCTTGGCTCCCTGCTAAATGCTCATGTATCCCCCAGGTCTGCTCCACCGGGAGCTGCGCCAGTTCCTAAATCCCCCTCAAGAGCGTGTGTCGCTTCTTCCCTGGTCTCTGGGTGTGATGGTGTTACAGCAGTGGTTGTGCTGGGATGAGGTCCCCAAGCCTCAGTGCTGGTCCCCCTGTCCCCTTCCCCAGGGGAATAGGGTCCTTCTTCTGACATGCCTTCCCTGGAGCACAGTCCTCTTTCACCAATCCAGAGGGAAATGGTTTTGCTGCAGGGCGCAGGCTCTCCCTTCCCAGCCACCAATCAGGCTTTTACGATGGGAATGCATTTATTTATTAGGGCTGGGTTTATTTTTATGGAAAAACTGCTCTGGGCAGGAGTTGTACTGGGTGAGTCAGCGGGACTGTCCTGTGCCAGGAGCTGTCACTGCGGCTGTGGGTGCCTGGAGACCGCGAGTGGTTCCTGGGGCCACCAAACCCCAGGGAGGCATTTGTGTCCAAGCCAGTGTTGGGTTTCTGTGTCCCATCAGGTTTCTTTATCCTCCCTGTGCAGAAAATATCTTCCTCAGAAAACATGGCAAAACCTGAAGCAGAAAGCACCGTGTTTGTAGCACAGACACATACTTCAGCTGAAGTGGAGGAAGTTTTCAAACTAAATGGCAGTTAAAATCAAGATATTTAAGACTGTGAGTTTTAAACCCTTTAAGAGAAGCACAGTGCCGTGGCGGCTCTGCCTGGGCAGCCTCTGGTGTGGAGGTATTGCTGTAGATAACCAACGCCTTGATTGGAGTTTGCTTGTTTTTTCTCCTGTTTTATTTGTCCATCGGTCTCGTTGTGTCACCTGTATTGTTCAGAGTCTTCCCTGTGTGCCGGCCCTGCCTATGCTGTGGGTCTGAGCAGCTGCTCAGCATGCTGAGGGCAGGTCAGAGGTGGGTGCTGCAAACACAGGCAGCAGTAGCCAGGTCGTGTTACACACACAACCTCCTTAAAATCACCCTCTAGTGCTTAAAATAACCCTAATGCCTCAGTCTGAATTAGCTTTTGGGCAGTGCTGGATGCTCCTGGATGTCCTCCTGTCACGCTGTCTGCAAACTGAGCAACCTGTGTGTGCAGGCTGGGGAGTAAACAGCAGCCAAAACAGGCTGGAGAGGTCAGTGGAGTCACAGGAATTCAGTCTGCTCTCACAGTCATTTCTGGCTGTGCAGGGCTGGTGAAGGTGGGCTGGGGCCAGCTGAGGGTCAGCCAAGAACTCCATGTGCGAACGGTACCCATGGGCTGCTGCCTTGGCTTTTCGGATGGGAGGGAGTGCCAGAGGCACACAGGGAGGGCTGGGGTGGGTGGCAGAGCACTCAAGATTCCCAGCTGGCCCGTGAGATGCTTGCCTGGTCCCAGGATACCCCATTTCAGCAGTAGCTGTGCACCCCTCTGTCAACTTGTCATGGGCGAGTGCCAGAATGAGCTGCTCCATCCACACCTTCTTGCTGCTGCTCCACAGGAGTGGAGACAGGCTGCTGTTATTTTGTGCCCAGCAAATGGGACTGTAGCAACTTCCAATCTCTGAAGGGGCTCCAAGGGAGCTGGAGAGGGACTTTGGACAGGGCATGGAGCGAGAGAACAAGGGGGAATTGCTTCATACTGCCAGAGAGCAGGGTTAGATGGGATATTGAGAAGAAATTCTTTTCCATGAGGGTGGTGAGGCCCTGTCACAGGTTGCCCGGCGAAGCTATGGCTGCCCCATTCCCTGGAAGTGTTCATGGACAGGTTGGACAGGGTGTGGAGCAACCTGGTCTGGTGAAAGGTGTCCCTGCCCATGGCAGGGAGTAGTATTGGATGGTTCCAGTGAAGGAGATACAATACCAGCCTAATGCCCCTGCCCATGTTCAGTGTCTCTTGCTCTCTACAGCTCCCAAGGCCCATCAGCATTCCCAGTAGTGCTGTCCATCCTCACCCATGGGCTCAGGGCACTGGTGGCATAGGGACCAGGCTGAGCCTCTCATCAGCCTGCCCCCCCCCCCCCACCCCCAGGCTGTTTGCTGCCCCTCCTTCACCACAGGGACTTGGCATTTAGGGAAATAGAACCTTGGGAAACTCAGATTTAGTCAGTGCATTTCTATTTGCATTTAACTTTATTTTCTCACTGACCAAGTATGGCTATTTGTTACCCTCCATGGGTATGGAAAGAAACAAGCAGCCCATCTAAGGTCTAGTGGTCATGAAAAAATAACCCAGTTAATCCAAGGAAGAGCAGTTATTCCCACATGCTTTTCATTTACGGGACTGGAATAAATCTTCATTAAGCATCCCAGTTAAAATTGAATATTTCTCCTTCTGTGCCTGAAGATGAGAGAAATTTCAAATATTACTGTTTTTGCAAAACAGCCTCTACCAGGGACTTCTCTAAGTGGTTGGGAGGGAGCTGTGGGGCAGTGGGAGAGGGAACAGCATATCAGAGCTGTGGGACTGGGGCAATTCTGCACCATGTGAAAGACAGCCCCTTCTTCCCATTGCCCCATCCGTCTGCTCTGCTGTGAAGTCCCTCATCATCCCAAATCCAAGTCCAGCAGGAGACAAACCAGTGCAGAATCATGGAATCCCAGAATGGTTTGGGTTGGAAGGGACCTTAAAGCTCACTGAGCCCCAACATCCTCCATGGGCAGGGACATCTTCCACCAGACCGGGTTGCTCCAAGTCCCGTCCAACCTGACCTTGAACCCTTCCAGGGAAGGGGCAAAGTATCAAACAGGATAGGGTAGGGTTGTTTGAAATAAATGATCCCTTAAAAATGCAAATAACTTTGTCAGTTATCAGCTGTGACACACAAAAGCACATGAGGAGAAGTAAATAGACCTTTAAATGCTGCTGGTTCCTCCCTGGAAGAGCTTGATGGAGCCACAGCAGAGACCGAGCAGTGCCCGCTGTTCTGTGTCTGCCCATCTGTCCTCATCCAGAGGGGCTGTGGTGTGCCAGAAATGAGCCCTTAACCTGCCTGACCTCCAATTCCTTTCCCTTTGCTCCCAGGCCCTTGTTATGCTGAGGTTTCATGGCTCTCTGTTCTCTCGTTCCTGTTGTTTATATTCCTGAAGAATAATGGCAATTAGAGGTGCAGAGGCGCAGGGGCAGGTCCCACCCTCATCCTGCCTTCCTGGCAGCTGCTTTGGGAATGTCCCTCTGAAATGGCATCTCTGAGACTTCTGTTTAAGAAATCTGCTCATAAATCAAATGCTCCTGTCCCCGAGGAACCTGGATTATCACCTGCTCTTTCCCCACCCTGATATTCAGCCCCAGTTTTAATTTGGAAAAAGACCAGGAAAATGCGCTGGTGTTTTGTATTGCCATGTGTCATGTTAAAAGTGGGATGGTTTGTGCTCAGAAGAGTCCAATTCAGGCAGAATTTCTTCTCAAAAGGGTTGTCAGGCATTGGAAAGAGCTGCCCAGGGAGGTGGTAAAGTCACCGCTCCTGAAAGTGTCCAAGAAATGATTGGATGTGGCACTCAGAGCTCTGGTCTGGTTGACGAGGTGGGGATCAGTCACAGGTTGGACTCAGTGATCTTGGAGGTCTTCTCCAACCTGAATGATTCTGTGATTCCTCCTGGATGGGAGAGCTGGTGCCCAGGAGGGGATTTCGGGGGCCAGAGGCTGGCAGGGATGGGGCTGCCAGCCTGCCTGGGAAGGTCCTGTATTTCTCTGGATTCTAAATGCCATCCAGATGGTGCTTGCCATAGTAAAGACGTTTCTTTTTTACTTCATTTTCTGTTTCTCTGGCATGGGTGGAAGCTGCCTGGTGCATTTGGGGTGGAGAACGTGGGACCGCGAGGAAATAGGAACTTGATTAATTGCGAGGCTTTGGGTAAAACAAAGCTGTTTCTTCTTCCTTCCACTGCATTGTGGCCACCTGGCCAGGAGCCACTGTGGCTCCAGAGAAAGCCAAGAGCTGGAGAGGCGTGTCAGGGCCAGCAGCACAAGGCTGGGGTCCCCCTGGGACCCTCTGCCACTGTGTGTCTCTGCTGCCCTGGTCGGGGGAATTCATTCTCTGAGCACCCAGTGTGTGCCGGGCACCCTTAGGTGGGGTACAGCAAACCCCAGAGGGAAAATGGGGCTGGAGGGCAGCGTCTCCCTCTGTCCCCGCTCTGTGCAGCCGTGCAAAGCTCAGCCCAGACCCCAAAGCTCTGGGCTTCTGCCTAATCTGGGTTTGGATCGCTAAGGCCAGCCCCAAGGGGCGGATCTTCAGGCTGCCAAACAATAAATGGCATTTTTTAGGGATTATGTGAAATCTTGTAATCAGAGCTGCTCCGGAAAAGCCTTATCTAAATTGCTCTATAAGAGGAGCAGACCTCTTCCCGGCTGCGACTGGAATCTGTGGTCGCAGTGGGGTGGGATGGCTGGAGCTGGCGCAAGAAGTGCCCTGGATGGCCCCCAGCCCTGGGTCACCAACCCTCAGTCCTCAGGGAAGTTGCTGCTCACAGTGTTGCCTTCCAGGCAGTGTCGTGATACACAGTTATTTTGTCTCCCCTCCCCTCGAGATGCCTTCTCGTGTGGCTTCTTTCCCATCTTCTCACAGAGATCTGAGGTGCTGCTGTTTTGCTCGTGGGAATGAGGAAGAACCCTGGGACACCCCTAAAACCAGATCTGCTCATCGTTTTGTCTGGAGGGCAGAGTGGTTGTGGCCAGGAACTGTCCCAGCAGCTGAAAGTCAGCCTGTGGCATTTGACATAGAGTGGACTGAAGTTACCCCAAATGTGTTTCCTCTCCTGTTTGGAGTGACAGGAAATATTAAAAGTTTATGAGAAAAGAATGGGGACAGCACAGCAAAAATGAGGCGTCAGGTTCTGCGTCCAAAAGAAAACCATTTGGTTTTCTGCAATGGCTCATCCTGAGCACAGTGAAGGGTGGTTGGCAGCACTGCAGGGTGGGCTGGGGCCTGGGAGAGGGGAAAGGCCAATTTTGGGGAAGAAAAAGGCAGATACTCCAGCCAGCAAAGCCAGCAAATCCTGCTCTGGGGATCTTCTGGGGGCCCTGGGCATTCCCAGGAGCAGGGATGTTGCAGGTATGTGACAGGGATGGGATAGGGGTGGAGCAGGTGGCTGCAGGCATTGGATTTTGTGTCTCAGACAAGGGTTGGTTCGAGCTCAGGAGGAGCAGAGATCATTGCCAGGTTAGAACAGAACCCGCCTATCTCCCAGTCCTCTTAGTTATGAAAAGCTCCTTAAATTCCCAGTCTGCTGCTTGGCTGATTCCAAATGACATAATATTTAAACTATCTTATGACTTATTTTTTTTTTTGGTGCAGACTGTTTCGAGGGTGTCTGCATGTTTGTTTCTTTTAAAACAGTTTTAGCTTGGGAGTCCTAGATCGTGCCTGTGGTGAGAAAGCCCCGTAAACCAGAGTGATTCAGGGCTCTGGCAAATGTCCTTAAACCTGGCTCATGGAAAACACAAGCAGCAAACTCAGTAAACTCCACAGTTACATATACCTGAGGCTTATTTGATGATGACCATATGTCTTAAAATTTCTCTCTCTATACATGTATATGTATATATTTCATAAAAAGTTTGGTCTTGGTTTTGGAGGTCTTTTGCCAAATCTCAATGATTCTATGAATTCCTTCCCATGTTGCGTTTAAATAATCCAGGATTTATTTTCTGAGCCATCTGTATGCTTCCATGAGGTATTTTAAGATGTGTGGAAAAGAACGATGCTGGTGGGCCACAGGAGCCAGGATTTGTTTGGGGAGGGCAGAGGGAAGTGACAAACTTCCATTCAAGGTAGGATGTTTGGGCAAGAGAAGCCCTGTGCCGATGGGATTCTGCCTCCACCAGCCCCTCAGGGCTTGTAGGAGGAAAAGTTGGGATCCGTTCCTTTGCTGTGTGGGATTTTCACGTGCCCTGGAGTTTGGCACAACAACTGTGCAAAGCTTTAGCTCTTTCACTTTTCAGTTGGCTCTTGGTCTAGAAACTTTCCACAAATTGAACTTGAAAATTAAGCCAAATATTCTTGTAAAACAAGTCTCCAGCCTTGTGGCAAACCCCATGTGATCCAGTGGTCATATGTCAAAATATTTTCTCCAGGCTCATCCATTAAAACAAGAGTAATTTGTCAGACTGCGAGCCCTTCACTAATGGGGTCAGGTGCCCATCATTCCTTTCCCAGCTTTGAATCCACTGCCTTGCTGTGTGTGTGGGTGCTGTTTTGCACGTGGGATGTGTGGGTGTCTGCAGGGGACAGACAGACCGACAGCCTCTTCAGAGGCTCCACACTCCGGGTCATCCTGCAGCTCCTCCAGCCTGACTCCCACCATCCACAGCTTTTCCCAGTGCTGCCTCTCAGGGGACTTCTCAGAAGTTTCTGCCTTTGAAGAGCACTGTTCTATTTGGGTGATGCTCTGGGAACATCTAAGGGTGCTTTTCACAAGCTGAATTAAATTAGATTTCCCTCCAAGAGATCTAAAAAAAAGCACCTTAAACTTCAGCAGCACATGATTCTTAAAAGGCAGCTTTCTGGAAAGCCCTGGAAAGAAAAAAATACAGACCTTGCACTCCCATTGCTTTCCTAATTCCTGTAATTAGTGTGGAGATCGCTGCATAGCAGCGTCTTCTTCAAAGAAACTGCCTCAGACAAATATTGGCTACTGGAAATTTTACTTTCAAATGGAGCAGGATTTGAAATACGTCCCGGTCATTGTGGGGGGATGGATGGAGGAATCAAAGATGCTGCAACAAAGCCTTCCCCGGGGCACTTGCAGGCACTGTGTGCAGAGTGGGGTGTATGGAGCTCAGGATCATCATCCTGCCTTTCTTTTTCTCTCTCTCCTCTCCTGCCTCCCCCCTTTGATTTCAGAGTCCTGGGATGTTCTGTTTGGTCCAGTCTACTCAGTCCCCTTATCCAGCTCCACTCCCAGCTTGCTCAGTTGGCATCTGAGTTTCCCTTGGGCAGAATCTCAAGTTCAAGCCCAGCCAAAATTTTTATTGAGCCTGCTGAAAGCAAAATGATGGTACATTAGGTCTTCTTGCCACCTATAAATGTCACCTTGGATGAAATATATTAGCGAAACGGCCGAACACATTCTTTGGTTTCTCTTTCTGTGGGGAGATCGAATTCAAAATCGAGGATGTAGCCCAGACTCTGTCTTGTAAAAGTCTTTTGACGGCTGTGGGAGTGTTTTTGAGGCAGTGCTGGCCTCCAGCAGCACCACACAGGCACTAGAAGTGCTGAAAACCTCCCAAACCTCCCCAGTGGCCCGGCAGCTCCAGCTGCCAGGGCTGGGAAGGAGCTGGGCCGCGGAGCGTGAGTGGGGTTCAGATGGGACCACCCCCGCGGGGCGGCTGTCCCGGGGTGACCACCCCTCCCGGGCGATCCGATTTCCCAGCAAAGGGCTTGATAATTCCCCCCAAAGGGTCCGAGGAGAACAGGGCTGCTCTCTCACAAAGACATCCTGTCTCCTCTGAAAGGAGATCCCCGTGCCTAATTAACTTTATAAATTAGCTGGAGCTGTAACGGCACCGCTTTATCTCACCTGGGGGTAACCCAATCCCCTGGCTGTGCTCACCCTGCTGTGCAGACACTGGTGACAGGGCTGTGCTAAGCTGGGACATTGTCAGGAGCACAAGAACCGCTGCCAATTCCCCGCCTGCCCCCGCACGCTGGCACGGATCCCACTCCCCGCTCAGCACCGCGGCTCCGCAGGGAGTGAGGGATCCACAGGCGTCCAGCAGGGAAGGTGTCCCGGCTGGTGTAGCCAGCAGTGGGAAAGGAATTGACAGGAGAAAGGAGCAGTGTGTCATCTTTTGTCGTTGCCTGCACCAGCACTTGCTAAAAGCACCACTGGCTGTGTCCCCTGCAGAGGAGAGGAAAATCCCTCTGGATTCTGACCTCACCAGCCTGAGGGGTGGGAGCAGGGAGAGGGGAGGGAACTGTGGGCATGGAAAGGGTTACCTGCTTCAAACGATGCTTGGGGATTGCACTGGAGACTGACTCTGGGAACCCTGAGGAGCAGGGAAAGTTTATCCCCTTTTTTTTTTTTTTTTTGCTGCAAAGATGCTCTGAGGGCTGGAGCCCCTCTGCTCTGGAGACAGGCTGGGAGAGCTGGGGCTGTTCAGCCTGGAGAAGAAAAGACTCTGGGGACCTTTCCAGTGCCTAAAGGGGCTCCAGGAGAGCTGGAGAGGGACTTTGGTCAAGGGCTTGGAGTGACAGGATAAGGAAGAATGGCTTTCCACTGCCAGAGGGCAGGGTTAGGTGGGATAGTGGGAAAAAATTCTTCCCTCTGAGGCTGGTGAGACACTGGTACAGGTTGCCCAGAGAATCTGTGGCTGCCCCATCCCCGGAAGTGTTCAAGGCCAAGTTAGACAGGTCTTGGAGCAACCTGGTCTAGTGCCCATGGCAGGGGGATGGAACTGGGTGGTCTCTTAAGGCCCCTTCCAACCCCTGCTTGAGCAGGAGGTTGTGTTGGAGACCCCTGGGGGACTCTGGGCACAGCAGTGAGTGCAGCACAGGGAGATTTGGGAGAGCACAAGGAATAAGAAGTGGAAAAATAGCCCACCAAAAGAAGTGAATTGAATGTAAAAATCTTTGCTGTATTTTATTACTGGGAAGGGTTCTCCAAGGATACATGTCCAGCTTGGTTGTTGGGAGAGGAATTGAGGCTGGGCCAGTAAACTGGGAGGGTTGTGGTGCTCACACCTCCCAGCTGGGCTGCACTGGGAGGGGATGTGTGACTGGAGGAGGAAGAGGAGAGTTTTGCTGGTGAGAGCTGCTGAGGCAAAAATGTTATTATGAAGTTTGGTGGTTTCAATTGAAAAAAAAAAAAGATGGAAAAAAAAAGAATAGACCAAAAATGGGATTTCTTTTGATAAACATGATAAAGTTGGATCATTTCAGTATTGTGGTTGTTGGGTTCTGCAGTGAAATGCCCCGCTCAGCTTTCCTAACTGGTGTTTGCAGAAAGCTGCAAAGCAAAACAGCACAAGGCTAGATGAACAAAAGGAAATCAGGAAAATCAAGTAAATGCAGAAAATTATTATGCAGTGGCTTTACTCATCTGTTATTCTTGAATCACCTTCTCAGGCCCAAATAATCCCCATTGTTTTTCCCACTGCATGTGCCCTACGTGGGCAGGTGTTGGCTCCTTACGCTGCGGGGAGAATATTTGTATGGTAAAAAAATGAGAGTTTGAGCTTGTGGTGCTGATGAGGCTTAAATAAACTGTCTTTGTTTTCTGTTAGGATTTGAGCCTGGAAATGACCTCCTATCAAGTTATGTGAGGAATATTCCTTAGCCAGGAATGAATTTTTTATAGTGGGGAGTAGGTGTTCTGGTCATTTCCAGAAATTACTTTAAAAGTAAAGGGAGCTTCTCTCCCTTTGGAGAGGTGATATCACCAGCTTATGGGGAGGGTTGCTGCTGCCGTGCTGAAATCTCTGCTCTCCTTCATCCCAAAATCTCTGCCTTCCTTGGGTGCTTGTAGAGCATGGTGTTTCCTTTGGGGCTTGTGTGACAACCTGAGACCCCCTGGGGCAGAGCAGTCGGCTCCTGGCATTGCTTCCCTTGGGCCATCCAGGCATCCCTCCTGGCTCCCTGCAGCAGAATGGCTCTGCCAGCCGAAGGGAGACTTTGTTTTTGGGAAATAAAGACCAAATCCCCTTGCCCTGCACTCAGAGCAGGGCTCCCAGGGCGGTGCTGCAGGGCTGGTCCCAGCAGAGCCTTAGGCAGGGAGTCGGGGCTGTCCTCCCCCATTGCAAGAAAACAGTGGCTGGCAGCAAGGGCAGCGTCATTCCATATCAGTCACCTTCCCTGCAGCTCCAGTTTCCCGAAACGAGGCCACCCTCACCCACATACCTCAGGTCTGAGCTGCTTGTGGCTGGCAAACCTGGCTCGGCATCGCAGCGGGGCCGCCCGGTGCAGGGGATATGTTTAGCTCAAATATTTGGTCCTACCAACCCCCCCCCCTCCCCCCACCGCCGGCTGATCTGGGAGCTGTGCTCCCACAGGGACTTTAATTTCCTTCATTTTCCAAGAATCCCATATGGTTGTTGGGATGGCAGATGGGAAAGTTTTCTTTTCCGGGGGGCGTAAGATAGCAGTGCATTGAATGCCAGAGAGAATGAGAGATTTCTGGAGGGCTGTTGAGCTCTCCTTAATTGTGAACACAATTTGTTGGTGACTAATGCACCCAGACTTGCAGAATTACCTCGTGCTAGAAGCTGCAGCACGATGGAGAAGCCGTGACTAAGATGCTGGCTCCTGATTTACCAACACTTCCCTCCTAAACTGCCAGTTTGGCTTCCTACTGCCACATTACAACTTTTCTATTAATAATTAAGAGCTTTAACACAGTTTGAAAGCACTCAGTTCAACATAAAACTCTCCAGCTTGATTTTGAGTCTGCTGAGAGCCTTTTGGGCAGAGAGGAAGAGGGAGGGGGTTATTGATGGAACAGAAAATACAGCTGCTGAGCAAATGGTGGAGCAAGGCAGAACATGTCCCTCTGCCCCACGCAGGTGAGGCCCCACCTGCAGAGCTGCCTCTAGCTCTGGGGTCCCAGCACAGGAAGGACATGGACCTGTTGGATGGAGTGAGTCCAGAGGAGGCCAGCAAGGTGATTAGAGGGATGGAACACCTCTGCTGTGAGGAAAGGCTGAAAGAATTGGGATTGTTCAGCCTGGAAAAGAGAAGGCTTCGGGGTAACCTAATTGCCCCTTCCAGTACCTGAAGGGAACCAGCAGAAAAGATGGAGAGAGACTATTTACAAGGGCCTGGAGAGTCAGGACAAGGGGGAATGGCTTCCTACTGAGGGCAAGGTAAGATGAGATATAAGAAAAAAGTTCCTTCCTGTGAGGGTGGTGAGACCCTGGCACAGGTTGCCCAGAGAAGCTGTGGCTGCCCCATCCCTGGAAGTGTTCAAGGCCAGGTTGGACAGGGCTTGGAGCAACCTGGGATAGTGGAAGGTGTCCCTGCCCTTGGCAGGGGTGTGGAACTGAGTGTTCTTTCATGTCCCTTCCAACCCAGGCCGTTCTGTGACTCTATATCATGTCCAGGTTGGGTGCTGGGTACGACCCAAAGCCCCATTAGTGTGGACCTGTGGTTCCCCTGCTCTGCCCGTCCCACTTCCAGTGCTGGTCCCACATGAGAGCAGTGACTGGTGGGTCGGTAACTTGCTGGTGATTCTGGTAATTCTCTGTTATAAACAAATTGTGTAACTATTAATGAAATACTGTTCCATGTTAAGATGGCACGATGCTCCCATCACCTGGATCTCACCTGCCGGGGAGGACACCTGTGCTGACACCACGCTGGCCCTGCAGACTTCCTTCCTGCAATGCCTCCTCATGCTGAAAACACATCCATTGCTGACTCTTTGCTTATTCACTCACTTTCTCCAGCATTAACAGCAGGCTGTAAGCTCCATGCCAGAATTCTGTACCAAGCCAGCACAGTCATCACATCCCTCTGCACCACTGAGCATCATCCGGCTGCGTTTGGAAACGGGAATGTCTATTAAGTGAGACAACAACTACAGCTCTCCTTTCCAAAGTCAGAACTCATCTGGTCTCTCTCTTATTCAAGTAGAAAAGCTTTTAGATGGTTTATGAAATGACTAAAGCAGGGAAACATTTCTACATGTGGGAACTCAGCCAAGCAGCAAAGTGACAAGACAAACCCATGTGCTGGGTGTCGCCAGGATTACAGAAGGAAAGAAGATCCTGTAATCTGTGCTGTTGGAGATGGAAATGGGGAACTGGTAAATGGAGATGTGGGGAAGGTCCATGCTGAAGAATTTGAGCTTTTTTTGGACCAGTTTGGTCCAGCAATGCTGACCACAGGGCGTTTTGGCTGTTTATTTCCCTAAATGTGTCATTGTTTCCACCCGAATGACCATGCAGCAAGATAACTCCCAAGAGAATAACTCTGGAGAGAGTTTATCATTTTTCTCGTGTTAAAGTACCAAACAGAGGAAGAACCCTGCCAGTCTGGAGCCCTGTGAGCTGGTAGTCATGTATGGATGGGGTGGTGTGTCACTGACCCACAGTGCAGCCACTCCAGGAGCTGCTCCCTAGAGCCCATCCATCCACTCCAAGCTTTGCTAGGACCTGCAGCACTGCATGAGCTCCATGAGCTTCCCAACCCAAGGCTGTGTCCCATTTCATTCAGGCAACAGAGCCATGTCTGCTGGGGAGCTGCAGTCTTGTCCTTGTTTCAGCAGAGTTGAAGTGCCCTGGCATTACATAAAACTGTAATTTTCTATTTTCTGGTTATCTTTGAGAAGAACCTTATGTTCTGCAGCTTTGTTCTAGAGGAACGGATCAGGGAGTAAAGGGCTGGGTGGTCCTTGATGTATTATGCTGCAGTCAGGTACTGATCATGTCAGAAAGGGAATATTGTTGTTTTTCTTGAGGTGATTTCATGAAAGGGCTTTAATCCCTCAGTGGGCTCTGCCCATCCATAGCTGTGAGATGTTCTGTGTCAGAAATAGCCCCGAGTTCCACAAAAATAAACAACAAGTTGTAAACATGTTTGAAGTGGAACTGATGTCCTCTCAGCCCGGAGAACAAAGCAGCAGAAGTTGTCTGGAAACCTGCTGAGAACAGCCCTTCAGAGCTGCACATGCCTGGAGGGCTTGAGCTGGGTGAGGAGAGCGAGGCAGCCAGGGCAGATTGCGGAGGAAGAGGAATGAAAGAGGCAGGCTATGAAAACAGGTTAGAAAAGAGATTTTTTAGCTCCAGCAAGTCCAGCAGTTTTGAAGCAAGAGTTACTGCTTTTTTTAATATGTTTGGGCAGCAAACTGAACATCTGCATGGGAAAGGCAGTGTGTATAGCAGGCACGAGAAGCAGGGAGGAGGATTTAGCTCCTAAATTCATTTCTAAGTACGCTGTTTGCTGGAAGAGTGGGATTGCCAGAGGGGCACATGGAGTGGAAGGTGCAGGTGCCCCCCACAGAGGCTGTGGCACAGTGTCCTCCTCACCCTGCACGTGCCTGGCAGAGGTCCCTCCCCACGGGGTCTCAGTCGCTGCTTCCGAGGGCACAGACGGACCAGCAGGAAAGGCGAGATGTCTTGGGCTACAGACTCATGGAGTTCCCTTGGCTGCTTCTGCTGAGGAAATGTCCATTCCCACCTTGGAGGACTCTAATTTGAGCCACTTCTTTGTTTGCTGCTTCTGGTGGTTTTGGTTCTTAGCAATTTTCTCTGTTTTGTTTCCACTGTGCATCCAACAGGAAGAGCCCCTCGCAAAGCCCTCCCGAGTAAGAAGAAGGAAAAAAAAGGCCCAGATGACATTTGCTGCCTGCAGGCAGCAGCCAGCACTTCCCCCCAGCCTCTCACCACCTCTGCTCATTCCATGAGAAACAAAGGAAATTGGATCCTACAAGAAAACTGTTTTCCAAAATGCCAGAGACACTGGGATAGTCCGTTTGATCGCGTGCACTGACATCTCCAACGCGACAGCACTCAGGTCTTGCACTTACATAAGCTCAGAAAGGAGAGATACTCAAGCAGCATCTTGAAAATAAATACCTGTATTTCATGGAAGGGAGATGAACCCTTTGTGTGCATCATACCTTGGGGTCTGTAAGTGCTGGGGTGCAGCTCAGGTGGGTCCTGAGGTATCCATGGGTTCTTCCTGAGGAAATGTGCTGGAAGGACTTGCAGAGCTGCGCTGGAGCAGCTTGGCCATGTTCATCTCTTCAGCGAGCAACCTGATGGGAACAGAGTGGTCTGCACATCAAGTAGTTAACAGTTCTCTCCGCTGGTTTGGTGGGCATGGAGAGTGTTTTCTTTGCCACCAAGGATCCAAAGACACCAAAATCCCACTCCAAATCATTGATAACTTCTTAGGCAGAGGCTGGCCTGATTGCCAGTGCTTGCTGTCGGGCTTTTTTACCCACCATTGCAGAGATAAGTGAGAACCCTGCTGATTGCATTCCCCCCCTGCAATGAGTGTAGCAGGCACGCAGTTGTGGAGCGATGACAGAGCGACTTTAGGGGAAGCGAGAGCTGCATTCTTTTGACGTGATTTCATCTCAGAGAGTGCATTGGGAGTTTCTAGTCCCAGAGCCCTGAGCAGTTGGATTTTCCTTCTGTTGTGCAGTGAGGAGGACCAGGGTCAGTGGTGGAGGTGGTGGCTGTCCCGTCGCTGGCGCACCGAGTGGGATGTTACGGTGCCCATCCCACACCGGCACACCCAGTGAGATGTCCTCTTGCACCCCAAGCCCTCTGCCTGCAGTCATGGTGGGTGTAGTGGCAGGAGGGCTGGTGGGTGTTGGTGGCCACTCTCAGTGGGTTAGGCCCAGCCACATTTTGGTCACCAGCTCATCGCCCCTCTAAGTTCCACCTTGGCCAGGCTCCTCTTGGAGAAGGGAATTATTGTGCCATCTGTTCACAAGATCTGGTGCTTGAAGGGTTCATTTTGGCAATTTGGGATGACTTGGTGGTCTTGGTAGCACCTCCTTCTCTTTGGAGGTGGGAGTAGTTGGAGTATCTGGTAAGTACCAATGGCTGTCAGGTTTGCTAAAGATCAAGGAAAACAGGTAAATACTCATTTTTCAAAAGGCAGTTTTATTGATAAAAAATGCAAAAAGATTGTTCTATAATAATGATTATTATTAGCAGAACATTTTGAGGATATCTGGCTATAGCCTGCCTGTGAGCATTCCGTGTTTTCCAGCCTCTGGTGCTGCACTATCATATCCCATTTCTATACACGTGTAATCCTCTGATATAATAAAGGTGTTGCCGGGAATTCATCAATGTCTGTTGAATCCAGTGACACAGCTCCTATGAAGAGTAAAGCCAAGAGTTTGGCCTTAAGCAGGGGTTGTCCAATTTCCAGGGGGAAAGTGTCTGTGTCATGAATATCCCTGTGTGGTGGCAGCCAGAGGACACTACAGAAGGTTAAATTGTTGGTCTGAAATGCTCCTGCAGGGCTGAGGTTCTCCCACATGTTCTGGAGCTCCCATTCCCTGTATCCCTTCCCTCTCCCCCGGGAGGCCCCAGCTCAGGGACAGGGATGAGGACATCCTGGGGGTTGCCAGTGGGTCATGCCTACCTCATCACAGACCTGTGTGATCAGAGGTACCGTCCCTCTCTCCAGGAAAAAAAACATAAACCATGATCCTTTCACAAGACTTCTTGCTTTTACAGAAGCATTTGCAGTGGGAAGAGGATTTTCTGATGTTTTATCACGGATGGAGTTTATAATCTCTATTGGACAGGGAATACCAATGAGTTCCTAAACATAGAAACAGTAGATGAATCCGAGTCAAATTGGTATTTTAGTACAATAATTGCTTTTCAGTGAACCCAAGAATGACCTGAATCGAACAGTTTTGAAGGAACCAAACACTTCTGCATGCATTTACCAGTTCAGTAAATTGGTTCAGCTTCAGTTGACAGCTGTGTCTTGAAAGTGAAGAATCAGAGCTGTCTGCATGAGGGGAAAAAAAGAGTCGTGCGATGTAAAGCGTTGAAAACATAATCAATGACATTTTTGTAGCACCGACTGCAGGAGCACTGCAACGAGTGACATACAGAGGGGGTGGAGACTGGTCACAGAAATAACGTCCAGAAATACCAGCAGCTATTTCTGGCAGCACTGGGGAAAATACAAGGCAGGTAAGTGGCTGGGCTGCCAGCAGTGAGACCCCTCCTCAGCAGAGGGGATGATGGAGCAGGGGTTAGTTGGAAGATCCAGCTCTTGTTGTCCAGAGAAATGCAGATCCGGCCTTGAAACACTTCCCAAGGTCTTGGCACTTCATTTCGTAGCTGTGTCTCATGCTCTGAATATTCCCAAGGCACTTGCTATCGTCGGCTGTCGTCTCCCTGTCTCTCGGTTGCTGTTTGTTGCTGTGGTTGCACGTTGATAAGGTCTCTGGTTATGTCTTGCAGCCCTCAGAATCCAAGCCCAACGTCACCCCTCTCACCGTCCTGGCCCATGTTCTCCGCGCCATCAAGTCCTATGCCCACCTCCTCTACGTCCAGCGACTCATCCCCCATCAGGTCTGTTGCACAATTCGCTTTGCTTTTTGTTGCTTTTGCTATTTCTGTTTAATTTCCCCGGTTTCCCCCACTTCACTTCCCTTTCCCTTCGCATCCTGCTCGAACCCCTGCAACACAGCTGTCTGCACTCAGCAAGAGAGGAGCTTTCAAACCCTTCTGCCCCAGGAGAGACCCTTTGAACACCCCGCAGGGCCTCTGGGAATCTCCTGCCCAGGCCAGCAGGAGCTGGTGCTCACAGGTCATGGCCACAGTGCCCAGTGTCACTGCCGGTCTCGGTGGTTTTCTCTGGCCATTTCAGCTCCTGCGTTGGCTTTACTCTGCTCTGCAACAGGTAAGAAGTGTCCTACAAGGAGTAAAGAGCCTTTGGAAAGCACAGTCATCCCTCATTTTCTGGCCACTGCTTCATCTGGGATCTGAGGACGGTGAAGGACATGGGGCAGCACAGGCGTTTGCTGCTCTCTGCCCATGTCTGTGTGCTTGGAGGCAGGAACCCAACGGGAGCAACCACCAGGGTCCAGTGTTTTGGTCCCTGAAAGCCCCGCAGGGCTCGGCTGGGCACAGTGGCAGCCAGAGAGCGGCCAGTGGGCAAGGGGCAGGCTGGGCACAGGGTCACCAGGCTGCAAAGGTGGTTTTTTGAGGAGAAAACCAACAACTTGAGTAATTCAAGGTAGTAAGCCTGAAAATACCTTTTGTTTTTCATCTGATGGTCTCTCAAGCACTCCATGTGAGTTGGTGCCACCCCAGCAGTGAAGGACCCTCTGGAGTGGGAGGATTGTTTGCCCAATCCTGGGTTTTAAGTGTTTGGGAGCTGCTTGTGTCAGGCAGCTGGAATTTTGAGAGGAGAGACCTCCATGTCGGGGCTCTCTTCACAGCAAAGCCAAAACCATGCTCAGCTCCCCTGGTCTGGGATTTGCTGTGAAAGGGGAACTGGTTTTGCCACAGAGCACTGCTGCTTCCCTGGGCTTGCTCAGAGGGAACTCTGAGGAAGTTCAAGTCCTTGGAAAGATAAAAACTGGTGAAAGCACTGACCTGAGAATGGTGACGCCTTGTTCCCCACCCCAGCAGCTCCCGGGGGGCACTTCCATCACTTCTCTTGGCTGTGTCCCAGCCGAGCAGCCTGTGGAGTGCTGGATGGATCTGGCTGGCAGAGTGACCCAGTGCCTGGGCAGGTTGGCACTGTCACCATCACCGTAGCCTGGCAGTGTCCCAGCTTTGCACCAGCCTTGCTCCAGCCCAAACCCAGGAGGCTCCAGGTGTGGGGACAGCTTTGTACGCCTGTGCTTTGCTCTGGGACCCTGAGGTCCCTCATTTTCCCTGCTCTTTCAGTGGATCACTCCATTCCTGGCTCTCTGCGCTCCGATTCCCTCCCCCGCAGCGTGGGCACACTGACACTTCCAGCAAAATCTAATGGCTGTTAAATCTTTTTTACCTTCAGGTACAGTCTCTAAAGAAGCGCAGCAAATTCTTCACGGACCTGCTTGGTTTTCTGTTTTAGAATACCTTTCCTCCAGTGCTAATTTTTCCTTGAGAAATCTTGTGGTTGCAGCTGCAGCCGGGAGTGATGGGTTTGGCAGAGCGGGGTTGGTGACACCTTTGCTCTGTGCCAGCCTCTGGTGGGTGACGGCCCCTCAGAGACTCACAGAACATTCCAGCTCCACTGGCTGCAGCTCCCCTGGGGACCCTGGCTTGGGCTGCTGCTCTGTGGGCACCACAGGGCACAGCAGGGCGTGCTGGTCTGTCTGGGTGGTTTTGTACCAACCTGTGCCCTCTCTTTGCAGCTCCCCCCTGCGCAAGGCCCGCGCCCTCTACGCCTGCAAGGCCGAGCACGACTCGGAGCTCTCCTTCACGGCCGGCACCGTGTTCGACAACGGTGAGTCCTGGGGCTACACGTGGGCTCATTTTTCAGTGCAGTGTTTAGGATGCGGTTCCTGGAGTGTTGGGAAGGCGGGATGGCGAGAGCTGTGCCCGGTGCCACCGGCAGAGCGAGGCTGTGTGACTGTGCCGGATCCTCCCATGGGTACGGACCCTTCTTCTGAGTTCAGGGGAGAACCCGGTGAGCTGGGACTGCCCCAGTGTTTGCCATACACAGAGCCATTCCTGGAGGGCTTCTGGGTAGAAGAGATTAGATTCCAGGTACCAGCACCAGAAATATTCTGTGCAGTTGCTGTCATGTTTCATGCAGAAGATGGAAAAGTATCATGTGCTTTGTCCCTCTGGATACTGAGCACTGGACTTTGCTTAGTCAGAGGCAACATTAATGAACACAGATTTTTCTGTTTCCTGCACCCAGTGTCTGTGTCCCATGGAACTGAGCAGCTCTGGCTTAGCTATAATTCCAGTGTTAAGAAAAGATTTTTTACTACTTTGCAAATAGTTCTTGGCTTTTATATGTTATGCATTGTCATTTGGGATGCTGCTACCACAGGCTCTGGTTTTGCCCTGGGATATAGAGGAGGATACAGCAGAAAGGGGAAGATAATGAATCCATGTGAATTAAAGACAGCCCTTCATCTAAGCAGCTCCATAGTCATCTAATAAATAAACATGGTCTCCCCTTTGAGAGCCCGTGGGAATCAGAGCAGCTCGGTGGGGAATTAGGAGGGGAACAAGTTTGAATTAAATACATTATGTTTGCTGATAAAAATCAATGGATTATTCAAGGGAAAAAGTACACAGTGTGTTCCAGTCACTCAGCAGCACAGTCGGGGCTCACGTTGGCTGAAGTCAGAACCAGCACAGCTTGGTGGGGGTCTTGCTGTGATCAAGGGGCTTTACAAACCCCAGCAAAGGCAAACGGCTCTCAGAAATACACGCAGGCAGGTACTAGTTGGACTTTAAGCTTTGTGACCAAGCAGCAGCTTAATCCAACAGGGGTACTGGGGCACTGCTGCCCACACTGAGCAACACCCACGTGGTCAATAACGGCATGTTTGAGAGCTCTGGTTAAACTCATGTCTTATTCAGGCTGACTCCAGACATGGTGTGAACAGTCAGGCCTGCAGAGTCACGTGAGGCTGGGGCAGCTCCAAAACACTGCATTGGTGTAACCCTGGCCTGGGTCCTGCAGAATCAGCACATTTTCAGGAGTTGATTGAATAAAGAAAGGCTTTTGAGGACTGATGAGGTTTCTGGTTGCACACAATCAGGTTGCAGGTTTTGCTTTCCCACCAGGAGCATTCGCTAACGCAGTTTCCGTCTCAGACTGGGCCAAGGCCAAGCCGGGATGTGCAGGGTTATGATGTGATGGAGTTAATCATGTTCTCTCCAACATCAGAGAGGTTTTAGCCCGAATCTGGAGAAAGTTTTGAACCCCCTGTTTTTATCCCAAATGCTTCACTTCCCTCAGCCCAGCAGCTCCAGGGAGAATGTGGACACGCCATCCGCAGCCGAGCGTGCGGCTCACTTGGTCCTGTGGTGGGATTCACTTGGGGAAGGAAAGGCCAAGGAGTCCCACGGGAGAGCAGGCACAGACAGAGCACTTCAGCTGTCTGAGCCCCTTGGTGTGTTCACAGAATCACTGAATGGTTTGGGTTGGAAGGGACCCCAAAGCTCATTTTTAACTCTGTTAGTTTTCCTTTCTTGAAAATAAACACAAATTAAAGGTCTCACTCTCTTCCAAGAGCAACTCTGACGTTGTCAGCACACAAGGAGCAGCAGCCCCAATCCCCTCCTGTAGTGACCTGCCCTGTCCTTCTCTCCACAGTTCACCCATCCCAGGAGCCTGGCTGGCTGGAAGGGACCCTCAATGGCAAGACAGGATTGATCCCCGAGAACTATGTGGAGTTCCTATAACTGTGGGTGTGCACAGCGCCACTGCTGAGTGTTCCATGGTATCCATGGCCGAGTCCTGCAGGCCCCAGCGTGACGTGGGGCCAGGACATCCCTGTGCCCACTGCGATGGATGTTTGTGTGGATCGTGACATGCTCCTCTTCTCCCAGTGTGTGCCAGGGCTGGGTGGGAGCAGCCCCGAGGAGATGGAGAGGTGCCCGAAGCTCACATCCCAGTGAGAAAACCAGGAAAGGGACAGCTCCACACTGCAGCCACGTGCTCTGAGCCTGCAGACTGTGAATGGCATGAGAGTCCCTGAGCCGGGTGTTCCTCACAGCAGGACCATTCACTGGCTGCACGGAGTGTCAGTGGGAGCTGGGGGACCCCCACCCACCAGTGTTCCTGCCAAGGAGGAGTGGCCAGCAGCGATTCCTGTGCTCCCAGATCCTTCCCTGCATTCCAGCCGGCCTGAGCAACACTCTCCATGCTGCCAGAGAGCACCCAGACCTTGGGGGCAGGGGAAGGGGTGGGGTGCTTTCAGCTGACACCAAACCCCAGGCTGGGGCTGCAGCAGTGCTTTGTGGGGGCTGAGCCCCCCATGGTGGCTGGGGCAGCCCCGGTGAGGCGACCACCCTCCTCGTGCCACCGCAGTGCCGGGTCTTGCAGGCGAGAGCGAGCCCTGGGTGGGCTCTGTGGGGGCTCAGGGCTGGTGGGGCTCCGCAGGTGCTGGCATGGCAGTGTGAGGATATTTTGGACCAAACCTCTCAAGCTCTTTTTTTTTTTTTTTTAAGGATTTCAGTTTTTGTGAGATGAACCTCAGTGCTGGGCGAGGTGAGCAGCCCAGGCTGCCTTCCTGGTGCAGCCCCAGACAAACCCCGCTCCTGTTTTATGGCTCTTTGGTACCTCCACTTCCCAAATCCCATTGCACAGACACATCCATGCTCCCACCAGTGCCCAGGCCGCTGATGTGCTGTGTTGGAGCTGCGTCTGCCACTCTCCAGTGCTTTTTAGGTGACTCCTTGCTTGCAGCCTGGTGTGTTGTCTGTCCGTGCCAAGTCTGTGCAGTGCTGCTTGTGCAAGGTGAATTATTTCCATCCTCACAGAGCATTTGCTGTTGGTGTGGCCATCCTGGGGTCTGTGGAGAGCAGAGGACGAGCCCTTCAGCTCTGCGTGCCCTCAGAGGATGCTCCTGCCTCCGTGGACACACTGCGAGGGCTCGGCAGAGCGAGTGTGCAAATCCCTCATCATTCCAGATCATTTTTACGGGGGAAGGTGGAAGAAGGAGCCCTGTTTGACTGCAGAGCCAGGATACTGAGAGCTGGAATTATTATATTTTATAAAAGAAAGTCTGAAAAGAACCCCCAGCCCATGGTGGTGAGTCCTGCACCAAAGCGCCGCTGCCGCTGCCCTGGGGATGGATGTCGTGGCTTTTTGTAACAATTTTTAAGACTCTGAGTGACTGAATTGCTGTATGTGTCACTTTTTATTTTTGAAAGAATTAATGTATAAATAGAGTATCTTAAAATATTACAAGGCAAAGATCTATATTTGATATTTTTAGAAGAGCTGTAATGAGAGAAGTGAAGGACATTCAAAACCGGTCACAGAGACGCTCCCAAACACCCTGACCCGCCCCAACCTCCCTGAGTCTTGGGCTGCTGCTTCATTTGCTCTGTGGTGTCACTGAGAGAGGAGGGAGCTGAAATTTCAGCCCTCTTCACGTTTCTTCCACAGTAATTAAACTTCCTGGGCTTTTGTCTTTGGGGGGGGGGGGGGGAAATAGAAGAAAAAGTCGATCTTTTTTTCCTGCTTTCCAGGGCCAGCAGCACAGATTGTTCCCACGGGATCACACCCTCTCTATAACACCTCGATTTTTTGGGGGATACTCTGGGCTCCTCACCTGGCTGGTGTGGTTTGGGCCGGGGTGAAGTTCCCCACCTGCCTGGAGGTCTCTGCTCTGGGGTGTTGGACAAAGAGGGTGAGAGGTTTGTAGGGATAAATGCCAGCCTTTCAGTGGCACATTGCTGGTTCGTGTCCATCCTTGAATTGCATAGTCAACATTTGTGCTGTTTCTTGGTTTTCCTGAAGCTGAGGATGGGGCCAGTCTTTATCCAGTCCTGGCATCAGATGGGGCTGGGCTTTATCCAGCTCAGGCATAGGATGAGGCCGGGCTTTATCCTGCCTTGGCATCACTCCATGGCTGTGGCTGGTGTTGGGACCTTGGCTGGTGCTGGTGCTTGGAGCTGGTGCTGCCCTGCCTGGGGCAGGTGTAAAAAAACACCTTCCCAGAGGGCAGGAGAGGAATGGGAAGGACTAAGGGAAAGGATTTTTTAAAAAAGCTTCATATTTAATCTGTCATCACTATTTGCTTGTGTTTGGGACCATCCCATCCAGAGCTGCTCCCCCATCATCACTCCTGCCTTCATGGGATGCTGCCAGAGCAGAGAATGCTGTGGATGAATGGGAATGGCAAACATGCCAAAACCACTCCAAAAGGCATTATTTAGGGACACGGTATTTAAGGGCCTGTTTAGCGATGCTGTGTGAGCACCAGCACAGCCCACCCGCTGCCAGGAGGCTGCTGCCAGCCGTGTCCCCACAAAACCTTTCCATGCAGTGTCCCCCTTTGGCTCCCCAGATGCTCCTGTTACTCTGAGATGGGAGTAAATTCCTTTTCCGAGGCACATGGGAGCTTTTGGATGTGCTACCTAGAGGGTTTCTGGGAACAAAAGTCCCACGCAGATGTATTTACGAGACGTCTCCTGGAGGAAAGGGAAATCAAGCCGAAGTTATTGCTCTTACAGGAGAGCCAGTGGAATATTTTTTTTTTAATTAAAACTTTCCAAAAAGAAAAATTTGGCTGGAACGCTTGCTAAATGTTCCCATTTTGGGCCAGCTTTAATAGTGTCGTAAACATCGGTTTATTCCAAGACAAATTAAAGATAGGAAATACTTTTTTAAACCAGCCTGACGGGGCATATTAAAGTCATCAGTCAAAGTGATACAAAAGCTGGGTGGTGGCCTGTTTCAGCTCAAGGACACAAGTCTCACAAGCTGGCCATGGCCAGGCCACCACAGGCCAGCCTTGCTCTCCCAGTGGCCACTGACACCTGTGGCATTTCTGAGGTCCCCACAGGCCCGTGGTGAGGCTGCCCATGTCTCTTTACTGATTTTCTGGAGTTTTGAATCAGCAAATGAAGCATCTCAGATGGTTTGGGAGCACCCAGACTACTACCAGCGTTCCTGTCACACCTCCCAGTGCTCTGCTGGGGGCTTTGGGTGGGGTGGAGTGGCTTGGGGTTGAGTTTGGGTTGGATCAGGTTGGGGTTGGGATTGTGTTGGGTTGGGTTTGCGTTGGATTTGGGTTGGATTGTACTCGGATTGGTTTTGGCTTGGTGTTGGGTTGCACTTGGATTGGGCTGGATTTGAGTTGGGTTGGGATTAGGTTGGGTTGGATTGTGGTTGGATTAATTGGGTTGGGCTGGGTTTGTTGGGTTGTGGTTGGGTTTGGGTTGGGATTATGTTGGGTTGAATTGGGTTTGGTGTTGGGTTGTGGTTGGATTGGGTTGTGTTGAACTGGATTGGGTTGGATTTGGGTTGTGGTTAGATTGGGGTTCCAAAAAAAGCATCCAAACCCCCTGGTTCATTGACAGCAGTTCAGCACATTGATGGATCAGGGGGGTCTGTAGCCAAGGGAAGAATTTACCTGCACAAACCCAGAGCCTGGTGGTGGAAGGACGTGGTGCTTTATTAGCGAGCACGTGGTATTTTAATTATTTTAACGAAGCAGAAATCTCAAAGCAATTATAATTTGTGCATTTGGGCTAATTCAAAATTTTAGCTTTTGGGAAATAAAGATTAAAAGCAAAGGGGTTTTTTTAAGAAATAGCTGTTTAAGGCTCTATTCTCTGGGTGAGGAGCTGATTGTTTGCAGATGAGCTTGGCAAAACAGCTGGTAATTTAGCACAATGCTGACGGCTCACGAGGTAGCACCTACCTATTACTTATTGTAAATCCTCCCTCCTGCTAATGAAGCTTATTCTGCTTCTAAACCTCAGACAAAAGGGTCTAGAAAATCACACCTGGGCTCTAAACTCACTGACGCACGCAGGAAGGGGAAAAAGTCTGCGGCAGCCGGGTGTCCTGGAGACCAGCCGTGGGCTTGGATTAGGAGGGGATGGCAGAACAGGGTCTGGAGGTGGGAGCGAGGTGGAATTTGAACAAACCCATCTCCACAGGGAGATTTCTGTGTCCCTTTCTGGACCCTTGCCGCTGTGGGTCCATCTCTCTGGGAGACCCCACAGCCCTCATCGCCTCCTGCCTGCTGCTTCCCCCTCCCTGCCCTGGGCTGGGGTCCAGCTGTTACCCAGGGCAGTCAGATAAATAAATATCTGCAGGTTGGTCAGAGCTTTCCTTCACAACCACCTGTGAGTGAAGAGCAGTGAAGGAGTGATGGGTGATGAGAGAGGCTCTGGGAATGAGCCCCAGAAAGGCTGGAATGCAGGAGTGAAGGAACCCTCAATGAGAGTGTCTCCCTGGCACAGGGGACTGGAAGGGGCCTTAAAGACCATCTTGTTCCACCCCCTGCTATGGGCAGGGACACCTTCCACTCTCCCAGGTTGCTCAAAGCCCTGTCCAACCTGGCCTTGGACACTTCCAGGGATGGGGCAGCCACAGCTTCTCCGGGAAACCTGTGCCAGGGCCTCCCCACCCTCACAGGGAAGAATTTCTTCCCAATATCCCATCTAACCCTACTCTGTCAGTGTGATGCCGTTCCCCCTTGTCCTGTGACTCCATGCCCTTGTCCAAAGTCCCATTCCACAAACACACCTAAAGGTAAGTTCTCCTTTCCAGCTGATGGCACCCTGGGCCGCCTGGGCTGGTTCCAGCTGCTCCAGCAGCCAGGGAGGATCTTTTCCCAAGGCTGCAGCGGGAAGTGCTGCCGTGCCCGGGGCCAGCTGCGGGGTCGGGGCTGTGCCGGTGGGACCGGCGACATTCCATGGCCCTGCAGCCCATCCTGCCGGGATGCTGCGCTGCTGCTGCAGCAGCTGCGGGCTGTGGGTTTGGTTGTAACTCGTCCTTCCAGCCGCTGCCGGAGCAGCTCTTGTGCAAACAAGCTCATTCTAATGCTGTTTACCTACAATGACTCCTGAGGGAGAGCTACCGGCCTGGACGGCGGCCAGGGCTGGGCTGAGCAGGGAGCGTCTGCCGTGTCCTCCTCACCCAGCCGAGCCGGACGGTGACGTTTCCACACTTCCACCGGGATCCAGTTCCTGTGCAGGGCTGGGGGGCACCGGGGGCTTGGCTGCTCCTGCTTGGCCGTGTCCGCGGAGCTGCTCCTCGAACCCCGCCTGCCTGAGGTACAGCTGCCTGCCCTGTCCCACTCCCACAGATCCCGGAGATGTTGTGCTGCTTTGTAAAGCGTATTCATTTTGCTGCAGCCATTATCTGTAATAAATATTTCTGGGTCTGGGAGGTGCACGTGCTGCTTCTGCCTCTAGGGGTTTTTTTGGTTCTGTTTTTTTTGAATGTTTTGGTGTTTGTTTGTTTGTTGTTGTTTGTTTTTCTTTTTATTTGGGAAGGGGGGATTTGGTTTTCTGATTTTTTTTTTCTTTTTAATTTGGGGTTGGTTGGGTCTTTTGTTCATTAACTGTTGCTGTGTTGGTACCTGAAGTGCTGCTGCTCCGAGCCCCGGGGCTGCCCTCCAGCCACCCTGAGCAGAACCAATTACACCACCAGATCCTAATCGAGCCGCTGTTTATTATTTATTTCCCCAGCAACGACGATATATTTAGCCCAGCAGCTTTGAGCTGTTTCAGCCCCATTATGCTCAGCAAATCCCAGCAGCGGGATGGGAGGGAGCGCTGCCCAGGGCAGGGGCAGCCGAGGGGCACCAGCACCGTGAGCCCCCCGGGACCCCGAGGGGGAACCCCCGACCTCCCCCTGCCCGAAGGGGGGCTGGGTTTGCCCCAGGGCAGTGGGTGTGGGTGGGCGAGGGACTGACCCACACGGGGGCAGGGAGAAGCATCTCTGCACAAGGGGAGGGTGTGAGAGCCTCGTCCCTCGGGTTTTCTTTGGCTTGCCAAGGGTTGGGTTGGGCTGGTTGGATTTTTTTTAATTATTTTTAGTAATTGCTCTGGTCTGAACCTCGTAGGCCAGTCCTGTGTTTGTTTGGGGTAGGAACACGTGCAGCTTGGCTGCAGCTCAGCTGTGGAAGTTCTGCCTTCGAGCCAAGAAGGGGAAAAAAAAGGAAAGGGTGTGAGAGAAATGAGGAATTAAAAATGCTGGGGTTTAATTTCGGATGGGTTCTTGCAGGAGCCTGGATGTGGGTACGCAGGGGCCAAGCCAGTCACCCTGGAGGGATGGGGACATCAGGCTCAGTGCCCTCCCCATGGCCTGTACCCCTGCTCTGCAGCAGTTCCCTGTGCTCAGCTCCTCAGGGATGAAGTCCCCCATGTCCAGTCCCTCGGAGATGCATCCCTCCAGCTCCTTGGAGACACATTTCTCCCATGTTCATCGTTCGTTCCCAGTGTCTGTCACTGGGCTCACCAGGCCACTTTTCCCAGTCTCGGCCCGTCCTCCCTCATCAGCCACACAATTAGTGCCCACATTAGATGCTGCCTCAGCAGTTTTCCCCCTACCTTTTCATGTGGTTTGATCTCAAATCAGCAGATCCCATAATTAGAAGGACTCCACTTACTTGTTATTTTTTAAACTCAGAAGTTCCCTGTTGTGACCTCGGAGAATATCCTTAATTATGCTTTGGAGATGTGCCAGGCCTGTGATGGATTGGATAAGGATATTTACCCCTCCTCCAGGTTGATTTTTATCCGCTTTTCCATGGACTCGGACACTGGACATCAGTGAACTTCTAATCTCTTCAGAGGGTTCCTCTCCCTCCAGTCTCAGTTTGACAAGTTCAATATTTACACTTTTTTTATTTTAAAATGGACATGCAGTCGATATATTATTTTCAAGTTTGCCAATAATTGAAATTATCTGTAACCCTGATAAGGAAACGAATCAAACTTGTTGGCCTATGACCCCACTGCTCAGAAAAGCTGTGGCTGCTCCATCCCTGAAGTGTCCAAGGCCAGGTTGGAGCAACCTGATCTACTGGAAGGTGTTCAGGTCCATGTCAGGGGGGTGGAATGAGATGAGCTTTAAGATCCCTTCCAACCCAAATGAGTCTGTGGTTCCATGAAACAGATCTGGCCAGTGCCCTTGTGCAGTTTAGCATCCAGTTGGTGCCAAGATGGGCACAGGTACCAGCAGAGACATCCCTGGAATGAGGACCAGCTGGATCTGAAGGCATGATTACATCTTGGATTTAGGGACTTGAAATGGTTTGGATCCCTACAGCAGCACTGCAGGACCTGAGCCTGCAGAGTCCTGGGTTCCCTCCCAGTCTAGTCCCTGATGGTATCATGATAAGAACACTGGGAACTTCTGGGAGGCCCTCTGGAATAACCAGTAATTTACAGCCAATGAGTCCTGTTCTGCAGAATCCCAGTATTTGTGCATTACATGGCACAGCTCTGCGAGCTCCCACTGCAGTGGGGAGACAGCCACGGACAAACTGGCCTGTTGGGGACCATCCCAGGGACAAACACGAACTCAAGAGCTCAAATCTTAAATGTCGAAATTGTAAAAATGGCATTTAATGGCGTCTTTTCCAAACCAGTCTGAAATGCCATCGTTTTATTGGGATAATGTGAACAAAACAGAAATCATGAGTTGCCATCTCATGCTGGGCTTCATCCGAATTTCTTGGAAGCTAAGGATAGAGCTCCAGAAAGCAACTATTTGCAAAGTAAGGCAGCAGGTGAGGAAGGGCTGCAGCTCCATGGCCCCCAACCCACCCTACCGGGGCAGGGCAGCACCACAGCCACGCTCCAGCCATGGCCAGCGTGGTGGGACAGAGCACAGGAGGGGCAGAAACCCTGCAAGGAATCAGAACCTGCTCCACAGATGTTTTTGATGTCAATGATTTCATAGATGGAATGGGGCAAGTGGGATTTCATGTGGAACGTGAACACATCGAGGACTTGATGCACTAGCCATGAAGCTGGAGCTCATGAGCCACAGAGCCGTTATTTTATCCTAATATCTGATGTCGCTCTTTAAAGAATCTTTCCACAATTGTTTCACGAATCAACGTCGTTATCATAAATCCCGTTCTTGTATTGCCTCTGACCCCCATCCACAGCCATCCAGCTTGGGAATTAATGAAGGGAAATTTATGTAAGCTTTGTTTTAATTGCAAACAATTCAGAGAAATCATTCCCTGCTGGGAACTCGGCCTTTTACGCTGCAGTTAAGTGAGATTTTATTACAGCATGATTCACTCTGCTGCTCAGGGGGTGAAGGCGTGAGCTGTGCTGAGGTTTGAGTTATTGACGGGTTGGAGAGACACTGACATTTGAAAACTCCAATGGCCACATGGCAGGGAAGGAACCTCATGGCAGCATTTTCTGTTCTGGGGCTGAGACTTTCTGGAACCAAGTGCAGTGTTGCCACAGCCAGACAGAGGCACCTTTCAGTGTTGCTGACACAGGAAGTCCTTTTTCACAATTTGAGTTAAATCCTGCCTTTGGGAAGGTATAATCCTGCTGCATAGGACCCCTTAGGCTGGATTCCCATAACCCATACCCTGCCCAGGATCCCTGCCCCAATCCACACCTTCTCCCCCAGGCAATCACCAAGACTTTGTAGCACATTTTGTTTCCCTCTATCACTAATTTTTGGCATTGAGTACCTGCCTTGGGAAGGAGCTTTCATCACACTCTGACAAATATCAGGTAGTTGAGAACCACTGCAGTGACAAAATTTATTTTAAATCATAGAATTACAGAGTGATTTGGGTTGGAAGAAACCTTAAACTCCTCTTGTCCCCCCCCCCCACCCCTGCCATGCACAGGGACACCTTCCACTATCCCAGGTTGCTCTAAGCCCCATCCAACCTGGCCTTGGACATTTCTGGGGATGGAGCAGCTGCAGCTGTTCTGGGAACCTAAATCAATTCTTTATTTAGTTATAAAACATTTTGTGCTGTTTTCCTCAGTTGAACTGTCCCGGCAGCTTCAGCCCTTCTCTGAGGTGGGCACAGGTCAGGCTGCTCCAAGGCACATTCCTGCTCTGGATTACATTAGAGAACCATGGTGCTGATTTTCCTCCAGAAAAACAGACATCAGAATGCAAAGGCAAAACATGTGATTTCCAATTAAATTGTTAATTTGAACTTCATGATCAGAAATTCTCCTGCTCCAGAACTTCTACAGCAGCAATTCACTCCAGTGCAAATGATTCCTGCATATGAGGAGAATAATGAGACCAACACAAATGAACCGACTCCCTTTCGGACCCAACCCTCTCCAGGACCACAGCAAAAACTCCACAAAAGCATTTTGGAGCCATTTAATGAAAAAAGCAGAATTTTATTATATGGTTTCTGTCCATTATTCGACATTGCTGTAAATGGCTCACATTTACTGCAACTTCTGTACAGATGTGTGGCTTTGTATTACCAGAACAGCAAATTTAAATGAAAAAATAAATGTTCAACAATTCCACACAAGCTTTTACAGTCCAACATTTCACTGAGTAGGTGAAAACTACAGACTTGTTACTACAGAATTATTCAGCATGAATAAAAAACTACAACTTTTATTTTTAAACAGGAGTCACTGGTTTAATTTTTTTCTTTTCTTTTATGCTGTTTAAAATTGCTGTGATAAAAATAATGATTTTTTTAATAATGCCATACACCGGTATGATATAGGATTCGTCCCCAGTATATATCTTTTTGTTTAATATACAAAATAGAGTAATGACCCATCGCTGGACTCTGCTGTTGTGCAAGTTGTTGGAGGTGGGCTGTTTACCACAAGCACACACACACAGCCTTTCCTTGGATACGAGGCCTCTGTCTGGAGAGGCTCTCGACCTTCCTGGAAAATTTGGTTCCTATGTGATGTTGATGGCTCAGCAACCCCTGGTTGCAGACTGGGCGAAGGATAGAGCGTGACTGGTATATAATCATGGAATCCCCGACTGGTTTGGGTTGGAAGGGACCTTAAAGACCATCTCGTTACAACCCATGGGCAGGGACACCTTCCACTAGACCAGGTTGCTCAGAGCTCCATCCAGCCTGGCCTTGAACACTTCCAGGGATATAATAATACAATCTTTATAAAATCTCACTCTAAGTCATGTCCCTGAAGTCCTCCCTCGCTAAAACTTGACTACGGGACGCTCCCGCAGCCAACGTCCATCCAGGCACTTCCTCCTCTTTCCTACCTCCCTCTGTGAAAATGGCGAGGTCATTTTTCGGCATCAATTGGCACCTATTCCCAGCCCCCCTCCCTCTGCCCTCCCTCATGGTGGGCCCCCCAGCGCCCCCCTGTCCCGGTGTCCCCCCGTAAGGCCATTGCGAGCGCCCGGCGCGTCCTGAGCTGCCCCCGCCGTCCCTGGGCGGATCCGTGCACTTTGTGATAAGGCACTGAAGAGCCAAAGTCAGAATTCTCCCTGCTTTATCCAGAGTGCAGGGACTACCCACTGCTACACGGACTACGGATAACAGGACATGGACTTCTCACTGCTGACTAAAGCACTACGTTTTCTCACTGGTGAAGTTTAAAACTGAACAGCACGTACAGGACGATTCTTTCTCTAACGTCACAGTTTCCTTTGTTTTTCCTTAAATCCACAGACTAAAAATGAATATACAGGCAAACAGACACAAGGGGCAGAGAGCCTCTCCTCCTACGTGACCAGTTCTCTCACGGGGGGATCACAGAATCCCAGAATTTGGGTTGGAAGGGACCTTAAAGCTCATCCAGTTCCAACCCCCAACTCCATCATCATCTGTTGGAGTTAACTGCAGTTGCTTTTGCTGGCAAAAATGCCAAGTCTGGGGTCCGTGCACCCCGACCCGCGCTGTGCCCCAGGCTCCGACCGAGGGCTCTGGGGATACAAGTTTATAAAACATTCTCAAAAGTAAGAACAAGTTTCCTTTGAACCAAAGAGCCCCCTCAAAACCCAACAGCACCAAACTCCTATCTGTATCTGTATTTGTATGGCAAGCGGGCGCGTGAGGATTCCCATGGAATTGGGCTGGATGTCATAATTAAAAAATCTGACCTTTAACGGTTAAAAAATGCACATATTTTGTACAGATCAAAGGAGAGAATGATTATTTTCTTTTATTAAAGGTGCTATTTTACTCCAAAGTACTGAATATAGGATCCTTTTTAATAGGTATAGCATTCAAAAAGAGATTTAAGAAAGGAGAATTGAGTTTCCTATTTCAGTTGGAAACCAATGTTTGCTGAAAAGTAGAAATGTGCTGTGGACACCCCATGCTCTCTATTTACATATTGCTGGCACCTGGATGTGGATTATTGCCCAATTTTGAAGCTGTTTTTGCTGTGGGAGTGAGGCTGTGTATGAAATTCCCCCGGGGGGAGTTCAGAGCTGGGTGTCCTGGCTGACGGTTTTTGCAGCGGGGCTCTGGTTCAGCCATGCCTCGGGAGCAGTTCCCGACCATACAGATAGGAGCATCCCACCCCAAAGCCAACAGGAATTTTTACACAGTGATTCAATAAACACAAACCCAACCCTACAAACACCCACGGAGCACAGGTTTTCCCCTCTGAACAAAGCACTTCTTTGGATACGAACACCGATGCCTCCGGTGCTGCCTCCAGCCAAACCACACAGAACGGGTTCCCACTCATCATATTTGTGACCCCTACAAAAAATATAATTACATGTATCATGATAAAGCAATCTGTCATCTAAAAATCATCCTTATTATACACTATACAAGCTATTTTACAATCATTTAATAAATTGCTTTTAAAGCTGCAGTAGCCCTTCCCTTCTTTTCTCGGATCAGCGAATATACCGATTATACATATTTGAAACTATAACTAAATATAAAAATATATTAGGTTTTGTATTTTCTCAGATGATCTTTCTCATTTCTATTACACAAATAATCTGGCCACTTTGAGTAAAAATCAAATTTTAGAGTGGCTTAGTAAATATTTCAATTTTGAGATACAGAAAATTGTTAAGGTGCACGTAGAAAAGGCTACTACAGCTTCTAAACGTCGGAAAATATCCTTATCAATGGCAACAAGGAGAAATCCACAAGGCCTATGGGAATTTATGGCACGCCAGGAATTCAGTGTGAAGGGCTGCAGCCTTACAAAGACAGAAAGTTTGACGGACAACTCTAAGACCACGAACTCAGTAGCGGAGCTTTCCTGTTCTCCAGGAAAGAGGATGGAGCAGTCAGTGACAGGTGGAGATGTGGAATTGGGTCTCTAACCAGGTGAGTCTGGAGCTGGGATATCCAGTCACAGCCGTGCGGCCGCTCGGACATCTCCCCGCAGAGGAGGACTCTGGAATCCGTCCAGGAGAACAAACCCAAACCACTGGGTGCAATCACATGTCCACCTCCTCTGTCCGTGGGGGTTTCCAGATATACTCGTGTGATGACAGGTTTAAGTGTATAGAAAATGTGAGTTTCTCCACACAGTAGTAAACTTTTCTGAAGCTATGCATATTTTCCTGAAAATTTCCTGATGGGCAGTCAGGACTGATCTTCTTGGCATCAATGCAGCCCATGACTCTTTGCGTTATGGCTGTTGCATCATATGCAAAAATCAGGCTTCTTTTTTTTTTTTTTTTTTTTTCAATATATAAAATAACCTGCTCGTTTACATCCAGTGAGGACTGGGTTAATTTTCTATGAATCTGCATATCCAACACTTCTGCAATATACCAAAAGGATTTGTTTCATTCGGATCTTCTGAAATGAGATTTGAGAGTGTTCTCCCACCCACCCTGGCCCTTAAAAAAAGCCAAATTTTTGTAGCCGCTTTGACAGTTGAAAGCGATTAGGTTAGAAAAGCCCAACCCTTTTTCACATGAATCTACTCGAGGATTTACTGTCTAGAGGTCATTTAGGAAAGCTACGAGCTGCCCCACCTTAAAAAACCAGCTGTACAATAGGCATCTTGAAGTATTACAAAAAAATTATGTAAGAAAAAATGAACAAGCCGAGTTCACGGTATATAAAGTTAAAGGAAATTGCTAAAACCAGACAGTAATAGCTATAAAAGGCACAACTTCCCTTTTCTGATATACACTTGTAAACTTTCTTCAGGTTACATGCATAAACCAAAATGCTACCTTAACTTTAAAAAAAAAAAAAAAATCCAAAACACTTTACTAAAATAAAAAAAAAACAAAAACAAAAAGCCTAAAAAATTGTCTCCAGCCAACTGCAGCAATTAATTAATTAGCAGAATGTTCGTAACAGCCTCAGAGCTTGTCACCGGTGGTTTGATGCATCCGGGGATGGTGCACGAGGGGAGAGAGAAAATTTCTTACAGATACGATTTATGATTTCTTTGCCTTTCCTTTCTCCCCAGTTCTTTCCCAAATGGGAGAAATCCACTGCTTCTCCAGCCTAACTCTTGGCCCTCTGTAAACCACATGTAGTGCATAATTACAAAAGAAACACCGCTGCGAGGACAAAAGGAACAAGTTCTGTAGGTTTTCTCTTTACAAAACAAAGCTATCGAGTGACGGTTTCTTAAGGCAACCCTTTGTGTTAAGGCAGTCACTTCTGATGAAACAAGAGCTTCTTGATATTTCCATTGGAATATTTTGGTATCTGATTGCTGATGATTTCTGCCAACATTTCTGGGAACTCAATACTCATGGATTTATCCAAAAATGTCTGGAAGCAAAAGCTCAGGAGATTTTCAACCACCTACAAGTGATAAGGCAAAGAATTACTCGCACACGAAGATGTACAGAGGAACCACTCACATCCATCCTCCTCCCACACAAACCCTACCCACCCAGCACCTCCTGCTCCAACAGGACAGGCACAGGTATCCTCATTTATTAATTAAATCTTGTCAGTGGCACTCCAATATAAACCAAACGAACAGATGCAAACACCGAAGAGATTTGGTATCAATTCCCATTCCAGCAGATAAGTGACATACACATGAATAAGCTTAATTAGGTCTTTTCAGGTGCCTGGTACAGCACGAAATAAAAAACAGTAGTTTTGAGGTCCCAAAGTTTCCCATTTTAAACACTGCTTGGATTGCTCTGTGTAATTTTGAATTAAATTGCCAAAGGAGAAAGACTGAATTCTGAAATTCCTAGCCAAATGAGTTCCTGCTCTGAGGAATTACTTCAGTGCTATTTCGAACTATTCCATGAATTCTTTACTAGTTGTCTCTGAGATAACGTAGGTTTTAAACTTCACATCTCTGCTACTACTGCAAATCACTTACAGTTTCTGAGTTCCTCCATTTTAAAGCAATATAATTTTTAAAAACGAAAGAGGCTGAAAATTAAATGAATTATAAAGTTAATTGCTGTGGATTCCACTGCAGAAGTAGCCTGAGAGCAGCAGGTTCACGGCTGTCAATTCACCTTTAGTTAGACAGTAGGGGGGCATGACCTCCTCCTCCCCCGCGATATTTATCCCTTTAAATAATAAAAGCCTAGAGGAGATCACTGTCACCGCCCCAACGTATTTATCTGGAATGCCTACAGCATTCCTTTCAGGACTTACATCATGCATAGAGTCCAGCAGTTTAGTCAGTTGATAAAATCGCTGCCAGTTCTGGCTGGAGTTCCCTTCCCTCTTCACGATGGCCTTGCCCAGCTCCTTGATGTACGTCATCCGGATTTCTTCAAACAGAGACTGACTCTTCAGGCCTTCCTTGGGAACTGTAACATTGATACGAACCTTTAAGACATTATAAAACTATGAACTGTGTCACTATTTAAGTTCTCTTACATCAGAAACTGTAGTGATAGGACGAGGAGTATGAGGGGAAATTTAGGTTAGAAATATGGAAGAAATTCTTCCCTGTGATGTGGTGGTGAGGTCCTGGCACAGGCAGCCCAGAGCAGCTGTGGCTGCCCCATCCCTGGAAGTGTTCAAGGCCAGGTTGGAATGATATGAGCTTTACGGTCCCTTCCAAACCAAACCAGTCTGTGACTCTATGAAAATGACCAGAAGAAAAAGGGCTTGAATTGACTGAAATGACAGCAGAGAGACAAGGAAAGAGCAGGAACTGGGACTGATGACTAGCTGAACAAAAAGCACAGGACTCCTGCAAAGTAAAACTAAAACCCCCAAAGGTATCCCTCCAAGAGGGAAGGGATCAGTCCATGGAGGCCTGGAAGTGCCTTGATGAAGAACCATCAGGACTGGAGCTCTCGTGTTCTCCATGCCTGAGGAAACGTGACATTAGAAAGACTCCATAAAAATTCTGCATGCCAGCAGAAGAGCAAGGGCAGAATCACAGGATGGCTTGGCTCAGAAAGGATATTGAAAGATCATCTAGTTCCAAGCCTCCTGACATGGATCAAGTAACGCGTCCAGGCAAGGACTGACAGACTGGACAACAACCTGACTGCCCAAGCCATGGAGGAACCGGGGCATGGACAGAGCTTTTTGGAATAGGGATGGGAAATGGAGGTAGTGCTGGGCAGATGAGGATCTGGGGGTCAGAAACCCAAGGTGTGGGGACTCAAATCCAGGTTAAGTCCCTGTGCCTACATCCTCCTATGAGGATGGTCCTCCTTAAAGGCCAAGGACTAACCCAGACAAAGGAGAACATGGACTCAGTGGCCCGTAACATCCTTCCTCTGAAGCTTTTGATTGCCTTGGTGAAATGAATGGAAAGAGCTGAAGACAGAGAAGAGAAAGAGCTGAGACAAAAGTGACTGAAAGCAAGAGAGGACAGAGGTCATACAGCACATTCCCCTTCTCAGAAAATTCAACCCTCGCTGCACTGTCAGCTTCTCAGAGATGCTGAAGTCTCTTGTCTGCCTTGCCTATGCAGGAGATGAAACAAGTCATCTGTTGTTTCAATAATTCACACGTAAAAGGTCTGTGAGCTATGTCTGTGTGTGAGCTACATGTCCAGACCCGTGTGGGATTCCTGTTTTACTCCTCCTCCTCCTCTTCTCTTGGAAAACTTAACACAGAAACACAATAAACCAATTAAAATTGCAAAGTCGTGGATTAAAGAGCTGTACAAATTTCAGTCATTCAATTTGCAGAAGTTCCACAATGTACCACTTACACAATGTATGTACTCAACAAAATATGAAGATATATTGTCTTTCACTGTAAATCGAATGGAGAGGCCTGCCTGGCCTTGCTCCTGAATGGGTCGAAATCTGCCAGTGCTGCCTTGTCACCACTTCTGCCATGGAAATTTCTCTAAGGAAATTTCCAATTCCTGTAAGGAAAGTTGGCCTACACCACACCAGAAACACTCAAGGAATTTTTGGGAGAGATTTCAGAATCAACCAGAAAATGTTCTAAATCTGCAGTTTTTGGGGAGGTTTTAAGTTCCTACAAAGCCCACGGCTGTGAGAGGCCGAAAGTTTCCTGTGAAAAGAGCCCTTGTTCCAGTTCCGGGCTTGGCAGTGAGGCCGTGCTGGGCCTTGCCAGGCTGATGGGGTGTTGGGCCTGGGGGGAATGGGCCATGGCAGCCCAGTGGTCCCCACACCACTCCTGAGGCACCGAACTGGGGGGAACTGGCCACGGCACCGCAGTGCCCCTGCCCACACCCATCACTCACTGCCCTGTACGTGGACAGCGCTGGGGTGCACATTCCTCCTGCTCCTATCAGGGAAAAGACCAAAGTGAACAAGTTCTCATTTCTCTGTAAGAATTAATGCTGTTATTCCCTGGAAATACTAGAGATAAGGAATGTTTACACCCTCTGTGTAATGAACTCTTTAAACTCAATAGTATTTACTTTTCATCCTGTTCAAGGCCCCTTCCAACCCAAACCATCCGATGAAGCTGATGCAGAAGTACTACGCTGAAAAATCCGCTGCTGCTCTTGCTACTTCCCAAGCCTGCTGGCACCTGTCACTGCACTGAACTGAAACCAATCTGACAAGCAGAAGCAGGAGCACGTCGGCAGCTCCCTCAGCCCCGTGGGACTGCAGGGATCGCCGCGACGGCCGTGGGATGGGATTTCCCAGGACACACAGGCACAGGCTTTCCTGGTGTGAGGCGAGGTGCCCGGCTCACACCCACTCCCGGCACACACACACACGTGCTCCTTGCTGGGTGAGTCCCTGGACTGCAGCCAAGCCAGGGCTGCAGCTGAGATCCTCAGGGAGCTACAGCCCCACAGAGCACAGGGAAAACGAAGTCACTGGGTAACAGTGATTTCAACAGAGGGGAAAAATAACACTGTAAAAGTTATTTACACACAGTAACCTGTACTAGTTATGTTGTCTCATATTAGTTTATTTCTGTATACTCTAAAAGGACTGTTGTAACACCACACTTGACCTTTCATGCAGTACAGCCAGAATTTTACTAAGCTGTGACTTTATTCCAGCATATCTTACTGAAAGATAAAAACCATCATGCAGCATATTAAATAAATCTATCTTACAGTATCTACTGCAAGTCCACCACATACTTTTGTAGATATAAATGCCAAGAGTTCAGAATTGAGCTGTTCACCTACTTGTAGAGAGGAGAAGCAATGTCTTCATGCAGAGATACTCCTCGTAGGAGACTTGAAGCCGTGAGAGCTCTCGGGCAACCATAAGCATGTGTTTGCATTGTTCATACATACATGGGAGATTCATCCTCTGCCTGAGGAGTAAAAGCACAGAAATTAGTGACATGTCCAGGTACCTGGAAGTTCTACATCTCTGGGCTTCCACGCTGTGCTCAGAGCAGCGGGGGGTGCAGAGGCAGACGATAAGCTGTACGTGAGGCATCGCACAGCGAAGTGACGCTCCCTCTGCTCGTGAGCCCACTGAGGTGATTGCCTTGGTTACACAGATAAACACCAGCCCAGCACTGCGGAACGAGGCAGCCTGACGTGCTGAATCCCAGCGCCACAAAGGGAGCCTGTCTCTACCAAGGACTGTCAGCAAAGCTCTGTTATCAACAGACGTCAGCACAAACTTGACACAAAAATCGAGTTCGCTCACGGTGTGACAGAGATTTCTCTAATTCTTTCAATACTTTTGCAAAGTGCACCCAATTTAATACATACTTCCTCACTACTGACAGCAGCAACTTTCTGTAACTTCTCAAATTTTTTACACTTGTATCCTTTCACATTCATGAAGTGATGACTAGCACTGCAATTAAATGTCATTACCTTTGTAGTGTAATAATCAAGTTTCTAACCATAAATAGAAAGCCATGTTGACAACCAAAGGAAAATCTTGGAATCAGAAAAATACATTATGTTTTCATATATTCTTTTCAGGTTTTTCCCCCCATTTCAATGAAACCTTGCATCAAGACGGGAACTCCTCCTTTTATTTAGTAATACCTCATTTGACACAACAATCCCCTTTTACAGATGGGTACCATGAATACTGCAGAATTAGTTTTGGGTGGGAAATGAAGGAGAACAGATTTGTTCTGAAGAGGGTAAGACAGATTTATGCTTTTCCATGTTTTTGTTTTGTAAAGACAGGCAAAATAATGTTTCCCATGCAGTGAGTCTCTCTGCAGTGATGTCAGCACTTTATTTCTCATTAGCGATGTGTCACCTTTCCTAAGTCATCACCTATTCAATATTAAAATCTACACAGAGACAAAAAGGGATCCCTGTGAAAGTTAAAAGTAAGATTTGGTTATGAAACTACAGTTCCTGCAAAGCTGATCAGTTTTCTGTTCTCCCTTCCCTAGCCCTGCAGGAGGAGTATGCAATGCACCCTCACAAGCATCTTAAAAAACCCTGACTGGAAAGAAGAACTACACCTTCCTGAAGGTGCATAAACCAGAGGGAACAGGAATTCCAAAGGGGTTTGAAAGATAGAAATACAAGCTACTGAAACAGTATTAAACTAGAACAAGCACAAATGTAAAACCCCACTGTTTCCAAACGGAGATGTTGAACAATTCCTTCCGAGTGGAACAGGACAGTGCCTTCCATCTACAGCTACAGTCTGTGGGCTTGCACACGAACCCAGAAACACTGGACTTACAGTAGATTCCATAATCAAGGAGTAGCAGAACAAATATAAAGTGCACACAAGGTAAAGCTGCTTGAAACAGGAGTAAGTGCAATGTTGGGCTCTGGGATGTTTCTCAGGGCACTTGACACAAAGCCACCATCTGGCTGCTTGGCAAATGCTGTCCTGACCCCTCCGGGCCGTATCAAAGGGCATCTCAGAGATTTGAAATTGAGTAATTTAAACACATTCTCTGACAGGGCTCAGCAGTTTTCCTCACGTAAAACTATGCCCATTTCTGGGCAGAAGGTTAAAATAAACATTATGAAATGGGTCAGCCTGTCGTTTGTTTCTGTCTGCTGTAAATGCAACCGTACCCACAAGGCTGAGAATCCATAGGAAGACATGCCAGCCCTGGGCAGTACCGGGGCTATGCAAACTGTAGCTCTCAAAAAATGAGAGCAGGCACAGCCCCCTCCCTTCAGCGAGGTCTGAGCACACAGATGAGCTCTGCCCTGTGCCCCGGAGGCTGCGGATCTGGCTGTGTCAGAGCACGAGGAGGCTGATTCACTGCCTCGTCCTTAATGCTGGCAGATGCTCTGGGAAGAGGTCCCAGCCATTCCCATCTCAGATCTCCTGGCCAGGGCACATCAGATGATCTCAGCTGCCACAGGGAGCCTGCCCAGGGACAGGGCTCAGGTCACGGACACAGACCCGGAGAAGGGCAGGGCTCGGGGCTCTCTCCCTGCCTGCCCAGGATCCTGGTTCCCCTCCCTGCACAGCCCATTTACCACCTCCATGGATTAATTTACCCACACACAGACCAGATGTAATGCTTCAACTCAGTGCTATACTTAATTAAAATAGGCATTGTACTACTCAGTGAGGGCACCACAAGTGCTTCCTTCTTAGCTAAAACTACCCACAGAACCATGCTGGCTCTCAAGCAGAGCTCTGGGATACCAAGGACCAGCAATCCCAGGGAAGCTGCACCCCATGGCAGTTCAGGAGCTGCTGAGCCCAGACGGAGCCTCAGGAGCTCCCCAGGGACACTGGCAGGGCCACAGCAGCTCAAGGCTTCTGCAATTGCTGCCAGACACATAAAAAGGCTCAAAGAGGTGACTGGCACAGCATTTGATCACTGTGAAGGCATCCTACTGTAGTGATGGCACATTTGAGTCCAACCTGAATCTCCTCCTTGCTCTGTAAGTATCCAATACCCCTCTGCTTTAGGGACTAGCTCCCCAAGGGGCACTGGTGGTGTTCCAGCTCAGCCCAGCCCATGGAACACATGGATATACGTGTGCTTGCTCTGGGGGACGTGTGTGGATGATAAAAGCACGTGATGGGTTTTCAACACTGCTGTGAGTCACTCAGTTCAGTCAAGTCTGTGAAAGACTAAAACCCAGTAAACAAGACACTGGTGTTCTGAACACCAGATGACACTGACTCCACAGAAGGAGTTATAGAAGAGCACTGGGGAAAAAATCTGGGGAATAAGAGAACTGGCAAAACACTGCTTATAAAAACTGTAATCACTGATTATTTTTCTAATCAAATACATCAATACAGATATTCTGTATGACAGATGAGATTCGAAGGACAAACAAGACCATGGAAGTGACCTCACACCTCAGAGCAAGGAGCTGTGATGGTGAACATGCAACTGGAGTCAAAATCCTGAGACCCAGGACTTCCAGGAACTTCTTTCTCAAGCTGGGCAGCACTTAAATGGAATTTGCTACTTGATGAACACGACTGTGCACTGTCACTGTGCTCACTGTAATTTTGGGCACACTGTGACATACCTAGAGGCCAAAAGCTGATACTGCACCAGTGCCAGTTCCAGCAGGGCATGTTTTGAATCACAGACTGGGGAAACAGTTATACAATACTGCAAAATCACAGGTTTAAACCATTTCCAAGTAGTAAATAATGGCCTAAAGCCTAAGATTTAGTCAGCTGCCATGTTTCAACAACTTAAACTGAGTTTTGTGTGTGAACACATTTATTATCAGCTAGTATAGACATATCTCCATTAAAAAAATAAATAAATTATAAGAGTACAGACATAAAAGTGGAATATTCAATAAATATTCAATTTTTAGGAGGAGACTGAGTAAATGGCTAAGCTGCCATCCTAAGATTTAAGAAGAACAGAATTTAATCCTCTTTCCCATCACAGACTGCACGAGCTACCTGATCTTGCTACTCCATGTAAGTAAACAGTAACTACACAGGATGATACTGGCCAGGGCTGGCACAAGGATAAATCCATGGAAGACTGATGTTGTTCAGATGCTTAAGCAGATATATGAAGCTAAAGGAAGTCTAATTAATCCCATAAATAAATCAATCTTAAAAAAGTATTTTGCAGTTAGGTCCAACTGAACCACCAAGGCCTGGAGTCCCTTCCAAGATGGGAGTTCCCTTCCTGAAGCTGAAAACACTGAATTGTACCTAATAGGATGACAAGGCTTTAAAGTTCAGAAACTGAAAGAATGATTTCTAGAAACCCAAAAATTAAACCAGAAGTAACTGCACTTCTCTGTAACCATGGAAGTAACTCTGCACGCTCTGGTCTGTGTTATTGTCCTGCCCCACTGTCAGATACCAACTATTACCTGATCTATCCTATGTGGACACATTTGATCATTCAAATCCAAGGGCATTTTTTTTCTTGCAGTAAAATCCAAGTCCATTTTTGCTTAAGTGCCCAGGATGCCTCTCCTGTCCAGCCCAATATCCCAGCCTCAGGTGCCCCTCCAGCTTTCCCTGCTCCGAAACCTTCTCACAACTCCTGCAGTGGTTTTATTTTTAGTCAGTGTTTGCCACGTTGAACTCCGAGGTGGCTCTGTTTTATACTGAGGGATGGGACATAAAAAGTTATGACCAGAGAGTTTTATGGAGAACCTGTAGCCCACTGGAAAAGAAATTGCAGTTCTCTCAGTCAATGTGTTTTATTGAAAACAAATGTCATTCTGATCTACAATTTATGTACCAAACTGTAACTGGAAGGAATCTGAGAATTACTGTTTGCTATAACAGGGTTAGCCTTGCAGTTCTGTGTTTTTTAAGAGTATCAACACCTGGCTGTGAAGATCTGTGGTTTTGATTCACTGATAAAACAGCAGGAGACCTCTGACGTAAGGCAAAGTAGATGCTGTTACACTTAGTGACAACATCAATTATTTCAGTTTCACCACATAGACACTATTCTGCTCCAGAGATACATTCTAAGCACTTTAATAAACAACAAGTACACACATGGGCCTTCACCTGCCATCTCCTCCACACCTTTTTCCTAAAGTTAATATTATAAGGTAATGATTATAGTTCATAGAAGTCTGAATAAATATTTACACTGAGTAAAAAATAGAGGAAGGGAATAAATAAACATGACAAAGGAATCGTGTGAAATGTAAATGGCTGATCCCACAGAAAACGCAACAATTATGTTTTTTTTTTTTTTAAACGTGGAAAATATCTGGGAGATCTGATTCTGAAGTGCAACAGAACCAAAAATATTTTGACTGTGTCAAAGCATGCCAACTGTATTGCCTCCACTGTAAGGCCAGGGAACAGAGACATCAATTAGATGCAATCACTTCAACAATCCCAAATTCCCTCTTTCCCTCCTCTACAGCAGTTACTTCACAACACAAATATGGAAAAATACAAGGATAATGATGTGTGGTGCAAGAAAAATACAAGTCCAAATATTCCACAAAATTCAACTCTGCTTGAAAATTGATAACAAAGTTCAACAAGAAAATACAAATCAGGCAGGTTGTTCCACTTATAACTTGTCTTCTCAGCCCTACTTTAATCAGGATCAGATAGAAATGTTTAAGGAATCAGGAACTCTGGGAAACTGGTAGGACCATACTGCCACTTTTATACACTGAACAGACAGAACATTATGCAATTTGCCAAAATTTTCTCTCCATCCCAAACATATTTTTAGCTCTGACTGTGTCGGTTCTGATAACATGAATGATTCTAGTGAATGGTGCTGGAACAGTCACAATATGGAACATTTAAGCCCAAACACCTCCCACAAAAACTCCTGGATATAAATACACTTAATATCTCAATTACCTTTCTTTCATTTGACTTAAGTTAAAAACGCTAAGCAAGCTGCTGAAAGAAAAACAAGTTGCAAATGACAGGCAGATCTGGGATCTCAGCAAGGATTTGTTACCCAGTGATTCACCCCTTGAGTGCAAACCCCAGAAACGCTGTGGCAGGTCTTACTCACTCGTTAATGATGAGATCTGGTGCGAAGCACAGGAGATTGCCATTGGATTGCTTGTAGGATCTCCAGCCTAAAGCAAAAGCCATTAGGAACATCCAAGAGTACTGCAGAAGGGTCATTTGGTCATCCAGGTGCAAATTTCGGAAACCTAGAAAAATAAAAATTGGGGGGTGGTGGTGTCAGTTGAAACTTGACTTGGAAAAGGACCAGGGTTATGAGCAGCACAACTGCTGTGTTATCAGTGCATAGGCACTACAGGGAGTAAAAGGGGATGTAATATTTAAAAATCATAATATATGTGTATGTGGTTATCTGGAACTGATGGTCAGTCAGATAGAGGCAACTATTGTATTTCATATACACTATAATTCACTGGGCAGCCTTCCAAAAATAACAGGGCTTGCTACTTTTCCCGAGAGCAGTCCACCAGACAATAAATGGCGTAATGTAAAATTTTGTTCTTATTCAACAACTGTACACAGAACTTACAAAATAAGTACTGCATTAGTTACCAGCATTAACTGCTTCTGATCTCATATGCAGCATGAACAGAGCCAAGCCAGCAAGGAGGAAATGGGTAAAATCTGACAACTGGTCCCTCAAACTCTGAAAATGCTGGCAGCTTTGGATTTACAACAAGTTCCTATCAGATCCTGCCTTCATTTAACAGGAATCTATCGTGCCACACTGAATCATTATTAGAGCCTGAATTCAAGTTGATTTTATCTAATTTTATTAAGCATCTGACATCTAAAGAGCTCAGAACATCTAAAAAGCTGCTTCCTGAAGATGTGCCAACAGACAGCAGCCAGCAGATGAATACAGAACAAACTTGGTTCGTCTGACAGCTTCAAACACAGCTCCTGGCTTTGGAGACAGCAGGAACAACCAGGTACTGCTTCAAAAATACAAAGGGTTTCGAAGTGATTCCAATCTTACAGGGTCAAACCTTGAATCTGTGCTCAAACCCTCCTCAGGAAAAGATTATTCTGAAATCCCAGAGAAAGGATTTGGCAAGGAATGCTGGCGTGCTATCAGCATGGCTGATGGGCTACAACCAGGAGCAGGATATACAATTAAATACTCATGAGGAACCACCTCAGCCAACAAAAGAAAGGAGATAAAAATGATAAGAATAGTTGCTATTAATGTAGTTATTAAAGAGAAGATTGGCATTTCCATTGAGAGCATATGCTCTAACCTGAAGGGTTTGACTAATTAGGAAAACCATTCAGCGGAGATGATGAACACAGAAGTGTTTTATAAAATGGAATCTAAATTTGGATTTGGGAATACCAGATGGTCTCTCAAAGACCTGTCCCAGAAGGAAGTGTGTGCATGTGAATCTCTCCTAGAGCAGACTGAGCTAATCCCATGTAACTGCTCAGTGTGAACAGCCTTGACACAGAATCACCGAGGCTGGAAAAGAATTCCAAGGGTATCGAGTCCAACTTGTGACCAATCACCACCTTGTCAACTGGAACACACACAAATCTCTCCAGTCACATATCTGCTGGTTACAGATATATTTGAGTTTTCCAGACTTTCTTTCTCACTGTTAATTTATTTCCTCTGCTCAAAGAGGCACTATTATGATNTTTTTATTTTTTTTTTTTTTTTTTATTTTTTTTTTTTTTTTTTTTTTTTTTTTTTTTTTTTTTTTTTTTTTTTTTTTTTTTTTTTGGCAGACCTGTTCTGTGATGTTATTTTTGGGCAACACATGCGTCATGGAGGTGTTTTTGCCAGGGTTTCTGAGAACAGGTAGGTAACAGTAGGTAACAGGTAGGTAACAGGACTGACAGGAGCGAGAGGGACATAAAACACTGGCCTTTGTTCTGTAGGAATAAACAGATCTTCAGCTATCCTTGGCGCTGGCCTCTCCCAAGACAGATGCCATGTGTTATGTTCTAGGCTGAGATCTGACATCACTCCTTCCGTGTCTAACTGTGTCTTCAGGTGGGAGCCAAAATAGCAACAAACCTCCCCCCTTCCCCAGGTAAGAGTCAGTTTAACTGTTGCTGCTACAGAGCTGGGGAGAAAATGAACATCTTGACTTCCACCCTGGAATTCGACACTCAAACACCTGTTCCCAGTCAAGAAAAAACTGCAGATACGGTGAAGGGGAGTGAAAAATAACCATCCATGAACGCAGACCCAGAGAAGCAGCACAGCAGTGCTGGTCTGTAAAGTCTAAAAATTACTAAAAATATTCAAGAAATAATTATTTATTGCCCAGAGAAGCTGTGGCTGCCCCATCCCTGGAAGTGTTCAAGGCCAGGTTGGATGGGGCTTGGAGCAACCTGGTCTAGTGAAAGCTGTCCCTGCCCGTGGCTGGGCGTTGAGCTTTAAGGTCCCTCCCAAACCATTCTGTGATCTAAAAGGTGGACACAGAGCTAATAAAAATAGTTCTCTATATTACTTTTAAAACAAATCTCCATTTAAATACGAACTTTAGGATCCAAAAGTCAAAGTGTTCAAGTAAAATGACCTAATTTGCAGCAAACACATTTCTGCATCTGCATTTTTTTCTACTTTTCTACTCCAGGAGCATTTGAGACACGAACAAGCCCAGATATTACTAAAACTTCACCTGTACAGCTTTGAAGGAAAACAAACACAGATTTTTAAGTGCCATAAGAAGACAGCACTCAGCAATTAACATATTTGTGCATTACCTGGGATTGCCTTTGCCCACTTGACTGCAGCCACCACCTGCCGCCCTCCCAGCATGTTGAGGGTGGAGAGGATCCTCCAGCTGGAGTCGGGCAGGGTGCTGTCGTAGCCCGAGTACAGCACCTCGGGCTCGATCACCTCCAGCAGCGACACCAGTGTCGGCGTCAGCTGCGGCAGCGACGCGGGGACGATGCTCTTGTTCCCGGATGCCTCGGGAGCATCCCGTGTTCCCGTGGCACTTCCCTGCTGCAGTCCTTTGATCTTCTTCTTTGTTTTGCGAGCTAGGAAAGTTTGGGTAAGCCACAGGTGAGATGATGGAAAGTGACCACACAGCAGTAAAAGTGCAGCAGAGGAAACGCTGCTTTCCCTCCTCTTCCCCCCTCTCCCCTCCTTTCCCCTGCAGCTGGGACCAGGCCACTGAAACCTGCACAGCATTTGTGCATAAAGTAAATAATTTCACATGAGTTCTAACTGAGACTCCATTGAAAGTAAGTTTGCTTTCTGTTTTAATGAAAGTCACATTTATGTTACTGTTTCCAAATGTTCAGTAATGTCTGCAGGTACCTTACAAGGCTGATCCTAAAATACAAGGCCAAATCCTACCACTGGAAATATTTGCATTTCCTTAAGATATTAAGTATAGGAACCAGGCAAAAGAAAGGAAAAAAAATAAATTTAATGGGTAAGAAATTACTGGATCTGGTGAGCCAGGGAAAACAGGGTGGTTTTTTTTTGAAAATGCTGGGCAGGAGGAACTTTTTCTCTTGCCAGTTTCTCCTGCATATAAATCACTGCTGCGTAATTAAACCATAAAACTCATTCGCCAAATAAATAAAACATCACACAGAGATGTTAACTGTAAACTACTAAAACTTGGAGCAACAATTTTATTAGCATCTTGTCCATAATGGAGTCTCCTGCTTGGCTCTGGCTCTCCTGGATGGAGGCGGCCACACAGAACATGCTATTTAACAGAGACCAAATGAAACCAGTTCTTTCCCTGTGTGCCTCAGTTAATTAATTGATTTCTGCTCTGGAACTTCTGAGATAAATCAGTAGCCCATAAAAGCATCACGTGATGTGGTTTCACATTCAAAGTTCCTCCGGACCCGTTCAGAATCTCTCAGCATCCAAAATGCACCAACCCTGCAGTGTAACAACACGTGAAAATCCCTCCTGGACTCACTGGATACAACACGGCCCTCAGAAACCAAATGCTAAACACAAGGAATTCTCTACAGACCTTGCATAAATTGCATTTTCCCAAATATTTGCAGACTGGCCACATATGCCAAACTTGCCGTAGGGGAACAGCAACAGTTATTTCCTTGGAGCAAAGAGCTTCTTGTTATTGTCTTAATTTTGAAACGGCTGCTCCAAAATCCTTTCCACATTCTGCTGTTTTTTGCCCCATTATCCATGTTCTGAGGAGCAAATGAACTACTCTGATTTAAATTTAGAAGCACATGCCTTCAGCTTCCTGCAGACACCTGGATGGAGTATTTCCAGCCCAGAAAGCCTAATAAAATTATAATCAAAATAAATATATCTGATAAGGCGAATTATTATGCAGGAATTTTTATTAGGCTGCTTTACTAGTCTTGACTTAGATATATAGCTGTAACACACACAAAAAAAAAGAAGGTTGAGATAATGTATTGCTTTATAATTTATTTTCAAATGTAAAAAGACCACTAATTTAACCCCAGCTCCTTAGGGCACATTACAGGAGATAACCCCCACAGATAAACTCAGCACAGAGAGAAAAGCATCCAAAATTTTCTGTTAAAAACAAACAAACCACCCCCAACCTCCTACAGTCTGGCATCCACCCAGGCTGCACAGGCTTCCTATTCCCTGCCCCGTGGGCAGATGGTCCTGCACCTGAGCCAGGTGGGCAACGGACCTGCCACCACCACCCCAGACAGTCAGGCACTTTCCTGCTGAACTGCGATTTATAACAAGCCCACTGCGGTTACAGCAGGGCAAGGAATGGGATTAGAAAGAAGAAACGATCCTTCAAAAATCTGAAATAAATTCCAAGTGAAGACTGCAGAAAAAACTCATAAATTGCCAAGTTTAGCTGTAAAAAGCAGCATGAAAAGCCAAAAAAATTATGAGACAACTTTTTACAGGCATAAAACCTAACAATAAATCTTTTCTTCCAACACATCGCAAAGAGAAAGGGTGCCAAGGAACACCAATTAACGGTGGGAGCGGAAATGAGAACTCAAGGAAATAAAGGCTGGAGTACAAAATATCATTATTCTGCTGTGTAACTCTCTGGTACCTGCAGCTTGATAGTTTGATTTTTTTTTTTCCAGTCCCCTATGCCCAAAAAAACATGCAATAGAATAAAGAAAATTCTAGAAAAGGGTGATAAGCAGGGCCAAAGGGATGACTTGACTTGATGATCTTGGAGGTCTTTTTCAACCTTACTGTGATAAAAAAAAGCCAATAGAAAATCAGCAAGTAATATTTTTCTAAAAGGTAGAAGGAGCCACTTTTATCTCAGGACAGTAACAGGTCAGGATTTTTAAAATTTATTTTAAAATAAATTAGTGCAGTCCACTGTGCGTATTAGAAACTGAGAAACCCTCAGTATGTGCTGGGGCAGGTTCACAGAAGTCCAGCAGCACTTCAGGTGAGTGAAAGGGGCTGAAGAACCGACAGGTTGGATATTGGGATCTCTTTTGGTCACTCACTGGTTTGCTATAACCATTATTTATGCACTGAGGGTGCAGCAAGGGATTTGTCAAAAAGAAATTACTGTCTAAAAAGTATGCAAATTCAATTCTCTTTTAAACAACAGTAATTTCTGAACTGTGACCCTAAAATAGACAAGATAAAAGAAAGTGCTTTTTAGTCTCTGCTGCACTTTATGCTGCCTCCCAGTTTGCTTTTCTGCACGACCTATTCCCCATCTGTTCAGATCTGTCCCAAAAATCCTTGTTTTCAGGGTGTTTTTCACCCTTTCACACTGCTCCAAGTTCTTCCATTTTTGTGTTGCTGAGTTTCAAGACTCTTTTTCCCTCTCAGATATAAAAACTTCCCCCCCAACCCACCCTTCTCCAGCAACTTATATAACAATCTCCATCCTCCAAAACCTCACTATTCTCTAGGATTCTCTGTGCCAGAATTCAGACAAACTACACTGGAAGGGCTCCAACCTACAAGCAGAGAAGTGGCAAACATCTGATGTCATTCCATTTCATTTTCTTTGTTGCAGAGGGGCCACTCAACATGTCAAGGCCAGGCTGGACAGGGCTTGGAGAAACCTTCGTCTACTGGAAGTGTCCCTGCCCATGGCAGAGAGTGGAACTGAATGAGTTTGAAGTCTCTCCCAACCCAAACCATTCCATGATTCTCTGATTCCGTGTCTACTCAAACTGATGCAGGAAGGAAAAGGCTTACTATGAGAGCACTAGATCTTGCTACCAGAATACTATACCTAGTGAAGTGCTTTATTCTTATAAATAAATATATGAATATCACAGATGTATTTTGAAAACAACTGTGAAGAATAAAAACAGAAACAAGCCTTAAACCAAAACTCATTCTTTTCCAACTCAAAGCAAAAACTCTGGGGTTTTGCATCATTTAAACTGTCTTTAGTCTTTGCTGTTCCCTGTTTTTCCTCCCAGCCACACCAGCCCCAGCAGGGCAGTGACCTGTCCCCCGTGGGTATCCAGAGTAGGCAAGAGACCTGTCCTGCTCTGATCTCTGAAGTGTGAGGTCCAGCCCACTGGGAGTGCCCAAAATCTAAATCCAGCTCCTGGGAGACACTCACTGATGACCTCATGTGCTTTAGGGATTTATTTTAGAACCCACTATTGTAGATCTCGGCTGTACCTTCCCATCCTGCACACGGATCATGGTAACAAACCCAGCAGCAACATCCCTTCCTCCAGCAAATCTCCATCCTGAAGGAGGGGATGGGCCTGTAAGTGGGTCTTAGAGCACTGCAGACCCTCAGCTTTGTTCCCCCTGCTCTGAAGGAAGGGGCAGATCGAGGCACCTGCAGCACAGAAAACCTGGTGCTGCGTCCTGCTGAAGGAGGTTGGAAGCAGAGGAAGAAGAAAGGACGTGCTAACATGGACTCCAGTATGTGCTTCATCTCTCTTTTTAACTTAATTCACCACTTACATCTTACCAAAGGATATTTTCACTGACTGAAATGGAATTCTGTTCATCCTTGGGAGCTGACAAATATATTTTTGACATTTTCATTTTATCTGACAATTTTCATTTTACAAGTACCACACGGATAACTGTGTTAGGAAGTACTGTGTTAATCTCTGCTGCTCATGGAAAAATAGCAAGCATAAAACGTAGCTGACACTAATAAAAGTGTTTTATGCCATTTTACAACTGCTTCTAAATCTCTAGTTGACATGGCCTTCAGATTCTCACAAGCCATTGAGGACTCAGCAGAGAACAACTATGTACTGGTACGTTAAATTTATTTACTTAACCGACCTTTTCTAGAGAGATTTTGACAGGTATTTAGGAAGAATCCACAGCATCAACAAAAATACTTCCATTTTCTTCAGTTTGAAGATATAATTGCCACTCCTGCCCCACTGGTTTCAGTGTCAAGTCACTCTCCTGAGTGAGGATGGGCAGATAGCACATCTCCCTACAGGTGTTTCATTTCCCTCCAGGTGTTCCCCAAGAACTCTCCTGTCTCATATATTCCATGAAAAAGCAACGATATATATACATATATATGTGCTGACAGGAATAAAAGATAATCCCGGTTTGTGTGTATGACTCACTTCTACTGAACATACCGACAGACAGAGCAACCGAGCACAGATAGGAGAAACAGCACGAAAACCTCCTGCCTCTCATTAAAATGCTCATGAAATGCAGCACTTGCTTTTAACACATTAAAGTGCTGCTCCAATCATTGTTTCCTAAGCAGCCCGGCCTTTACTGGGTATTGGGTAGGATTTCAACCCAAAGCAGGGATGTGGACACACGGTTACCTTCAAGGTTCATGCCAGCCTGCAGACATTTCCGGTAGCGACACGCCGGGCAGTTTTTCCTCCGGATTTTGTCAATTATGCAGTCGTTCCTCCCAGCACACAGGTAGTTGTGCTGCCCTGTGTGCACAAAAGCAAAGCAACCATAAGCTCCCTGAGTAGAGCAGTAGCTGAAGCCATTCATCCCTTCAGTCATTAAGGGTCTGGGGACGATGTAAGACCTTTACTTACTGCACTCCATGTCTTGCAAAAATATCAATATACATCCGATTTCATGTATCCAAACAGATTTCTCATAATTAGACCCCAAAGCCAATAAATTTAGTTCAAAATCCTAATTTTGATTTGTTAGTATCAGGCTTCTATTTTTAAAACCGTTTTTCCCTTACATTTACCAAATGTTTTTTCTACAGCAGGTTTCCCATTTCTCTAAATAGTTTGACAAGAGGTATAAATAACGTTCACAAGCACATTTGAGAATACAATTGGAGAGACTTCTACAGAGAACAGACACAGCCTCATCAGTCTGCAAGTCATGAAACCTTCTCCGTGTTTAACTTGCAGCCTGACCTGGACAAACCAAGTTCTCTGATGTTTTTCTGGAATCACAGATTTAGAGCAAAAGTGACCCTAAAAACACAACTTGAACTACAGAAATTAGGTAACTATTTCTTAGCTGTTAAGAGCACGGCAAGAGAAGAGTATATATTCCTAATTATTTGAATTACGTGACCAAATGCCTCCAAATAACTTACTAAGGGAAAAGTATTACTAAAGGACAGATCCTTCTCCCAGACAGGGATCAGGAAATACGTTTCTTTAGAGGGCAGAAAGCTGCAGCCTGGGCTTTTACACCATACTGCAAGTCCTGACAGTAAAATATTGTGAGAAACAAACGTGTTTTCCAAAGACAGAGTTATTAACTACAGAGTTCAAGAGTCTTCTCACAGTAAAACAGCTTGGGTAAGGAATTTGTTTCAAGTCAGTCGTGAAAATTATGGGCAGGCAGAGTCCATTCCTATGGCTTTGGTCAAACTTCTTCAGTGAAGTTGTCTCAAGTGGATATTCCAAGGAAGCTCTGAACATTTTTCTGAATGAACTCTCCCACCTCCTCCGTTTGGGGAAGAGGAGCCTTCCTGACCCTTGTGTAATCTTTGTGTTTAATCAACCTAGACAACAGATCCAGGACTCACCATTCTGTTTGCCATTAGCACCCTACTACATATAAACAAATATACCTGTACACACACAAGAAATATAAACTGATGACAATTTGTCAGCACTGCAGAGGAGCAGAGACCACAATTCCATGTCTCTCAAAGATGTCTGATGAGACCAGTTTCACACAACAATACAGATACTTCAGGTGAAGATTTTCCTGAGCTGTTGTTCCATTTTATTCCTAACAAAGAGGATCCTCTCCATGAAGGTTTGGTTTCTCCTATTTACTTCTCACCTGTTCTTGCCTTTTCTGGGGGCAAGCTACACTATTTATTTGAATTACATTATATTAAAGCCTTCTTGCCACATGAACATCTTGTGGGAAAATGAAGGGAAATTGATCTCCGTGCCTGAGTGCTGCCCAGAGGACGTGCCAAAGGAAAGCGCTTCAGTTCTCTTTGCTGCTCAAAACCCAAAGATACATAACAGAAACTCTGGTAAAAACCAACAGTGAGCCATGGAGATGTTTCCAAGGGGATTTGGGGCACACAGTGCATTTTACAGAGAGGTTGGCCATTCCACAACGTCACACTGCCTGCAGCACCCGTCAGCGTCGGGGGCTCTGATGCTCTGACACTGCACAACCCTCTGCTTATTTGAGCACAGCAGCCCCACAAAAAGGTTAGAACTTGCAGACAAAGGACTTTGGAAGATGGACTTAAAACTGCTGACAAACAGGGCTAATCTGGAGCACAGCAGGAGGGAGAGGTGTTGGGGGAATCTGCAGTGGAGGGAGGTGTGAGGATCTGCTCCGAGGCGAGGAAGCGAAGGTGGGAGGAGTGCTGAAGATCCAGGGGATAACATATTGGGAGGTGAAAAGGGCTGGTTCTGCGACAGGAGAAACTCGATCACGAGGGCTCTAGGCTCTGAAACACCATGAAAATCAGAGCTAAAACAAGATCTCTGGCCTCTCTGGGTTCCTGAAGGCCTGTTTGTGTGAAGAATTGTGCATAAATATATAGTTGCTTTCCCACCTTCATTCTCCCTTTTCTCCTCTAGTTCTATTCTTTGCTGAAAGGAATACACTTTATATGGACTTTCTAGACACTGACACTTCCAGTTTCTGTGATTATTTCTGTCATAGTCCACAGGCTTGGAGGCAAAGGTGGAAAAAAGGGCTTTGGCTAAAGGCTGGATAACCAGTGTGCAGAGTCAGCTTGATCTGAATACTAACAGGTGCCTGGCAGCTACTAATAAAAAGGATATTGCAGAAACAAATTCCTTTTACATATGTTCCTAATAAAAAAAAAGCCTATAAAAGACAAAAGCAAATTATTTGTTCCTTAAAGTGAAGACCAGGACTAACAGATCCTGGAAGGGCTCCTGAAAACATCCATGATATCTGATGGAAGGATTAAGGGCCCTTAATCCTTCCTGCTATGGTCCAGTTGACAAGGTGGTGATCAGTAAAAAGGTTGGACCTGATGATCTTGGAGGGCTCTTCCAACGTAAATGATTCTGTGATCCTGTGAAGGGGGGATAATTTGTGGAACAATAAAAATGGAAGCAGATTAAGCCTTGAGGAACTGATTGCCGTTTTTCAGCCACAAGCCTGCTTACATTTTTAATACCAACACAGTTGATATATGATGAGTCAAGTTGTATCACTGATCAGAAGGAATCACTGGGTTGGTTCTTTCCTGTATCAATACTTTTCTGATTTATTTAAGCTTGAGAGCAGGCAAAATCATGGCTATTGCCACATATCCAGCTGCCATATAATATATCTCCTGAGGGATCTCCAGTGACCTGATTTTAATCAAAGGTACAGATGATTATCTGCTTTAAATAAAGTACTTTGCACTTGAGCTCCTACTGCCTCGTTATACTTCAGAACAGCTTCAGCTCCCCCAAGGCCAACATCCCTCCCCTTGTGACAGGCAAAAACTGCGATGTGACCTTGACTTTTCCGGTCCCTCTGAGAGGCTCTGCACTTCCACAGAGCTCCCCATGGCACCCCCTGAGCTGGGAACTGGGGGAAAGTGCTGCTTCTAAAGACTGAATGATGACTTGTCTTGATCAAACAGCCTTCTCCAGAGATCCCAGCTTACAAAAATGTCAGCAGAGAATGAGTCTGGTTCAGTGGAGGATGCATGAGGATACCACGAGACAGGAAACCCTGGAGGCTCTAACTAAAAATGACATTTTTTATTCAGAACTCAGGAATCACCATCCTTTAAGAGACACTGGGAATATGCTCCAACTTTACTGCATCTGATGTTGAAGTCAAGAGTCATACCCTGAGGTACAAGCTAGTCCATTACAAAATAGCTACTGATGCAGCCCCAAAATCACTGAGCCCTTAATCACATTTAGTTTTCTATCATCTCTAGTTTCTACACTGATTTTCTCTCTGTGATTAGGCAGAAATATCAATGCTCCAAACCCACACACATGTCCCTGTTACCCAAATACCTGCAACTCACACAGTGACATGGATGCAGTTCAACCAACAATGCTTACAGGAAGAACTGTAAAAACGCTACAACCTCACACACAACAGATTTATCAAGTTTTTATGTACAATTTTCTGTACAAACCAGTTAGCCTTCAACTGAAAAATCACAAACTTTACAAATCTAATGCACACAGACAAATATCTGTATAAAAGTGGGACAAATAAACAAAAACAACCATGAAAGAACACGAAACAGACAAAAGCCAAGACAACAATAAATCCTTTTACACGGACTGAATAGGAGCATTTTATCAGTGTGAATGGAATCCACGCTTCGGATAATGGACCATTATCAGTGTGATTTACTATGACAAGATCAGTGATCTAATGGTTTGAATGTGGATGATATGTACAGGGACTTTCGTATCTTTAAACGGCAAACTCATCAAAGCATGTCCTACCTTCCACCGCCCTTTTGAAGAACACTTTGCAGCTGCCACATGTCAGAACACCGTAATGGCACCCGGAGGCCTCGTCGGAGCACACCAGACAGAGCTTGGGAGGTGGTCCCGTAGTTGCTGAGGTTGTGGAGGGAGAGGAGCTTACATCTGATCTTATTCCAGGGCTGAAAGAAAGCAGAAAAATACTTCATTAAGATCTATGAGATAGAGGCAAACACAACGTTGGTACCACCTGCAGAAATGGCTTGTCCTCACTCTCCAGCGGGACAGTTCTGCACACAAAGTGCACCAGACTCTTGAATGAGTTAAACAAAAAATTCTGTAAAACCTAAGGAAAATTGTATGGATTTTTCATGGCCTATTTGGCTGGGTCAAGATTCCTTCCCTTACACATTTCTGAAGCCAAGTTTCTTGCACAATTATCCCAGCCTTTAAAATTGACTCTTAAAACACATTCTTACTCCATCTTGTTTCCATTACTGTCGCATTCCCCGCAATCTGCACAAGGGCTCCGCTTCCAGCACCATCACCGAGTTTTCTACTGGGATCCTGTTATGCAAGAAGCTGTGCAAGTTGGGCCATATACTGATAAATATTCATAGCAACAAGTGATCACTTCGCAGCAGTTTAGGAGAAGAACATATATACATTCCTAACATCAGGACCTGGTTTTCCAACGTAAACACACAGCCCAGCTACAAACAAAGGGTTAGCTCGTAAAGAAAAAAAAAAAAATTCCTGTTAGAACAACAAACAATCCATCGTAATCACCCTGGAGCTGCTCCTAATCCTCAGGGCTGAGCCAGCAGTGTTGGGCCAGAGTTCAGAGGTTGATCTTATTGAGCTACAGCCCCAGCCACAGCACTGCCCGCTGGAGGCTGCCCCCCACCTCCTGTAAGGCCCAGCTTGTTGAGTTTATCCACCTCAACATGAGGAAGAACTTCTTTCCATGGAGGGTGACAAAGCCCCAGAACAGCTACCCAGGAAGGGGTGGAGTCTCCCTTTCTGGAGACATTCCAAACCCACCTGGACACATTCCTGTGTCACCTGCCCCAGGTGACCCTGCCTTGGCAGGGCTGTTGGTCTGGATGATCTCCAGAGGTCCCTTCCAACCCCAACCATTCTGTGATTATGTGATTTCCAACAGGGTTTTAAACTCCTAAAATGCAATTTCTGTACCGTCTGCTTCACTTAAAATGTTTTTCACAGAAAATCCTGTTCCCCAGGGTTCCAGCCACTCTCCAGATGAAGCTAGAAAAATGACACTTTTTTAAAGACTTTGGTGCCTTTCCTTGGAAACTCTCCAGACCATCCACGTTCCCCAGTGTGGGCTTAACATTTGTATGTGGGCTAGCTTTTGCATGGAAAATTCCTTTTCCTCTCCTCAAGAAAGTCTGACCAGATTTGGTCACACATTTCAACTCCCCCCCCCCCCCAGTTCTCAAATGTTCACACAAACCTTAAATTCCAGCCCAAATTAGAACATTTCAACACCTGGGAGTCTCTGCTTTTGAACTGGTCCATATGTCCCATCCCCAGAGTACCTGAGAAATGGCCCCTCTAGCAATTCACTTTGCCATCGTGTTTGTTCTTTCCAAGAGGGATTTAGGCAATAAAAAGGAGCAGGAATGCTCCCACTCAAATACAGAGGGATCAAAGTCAAAACAGAATAAATGTGTCAATGAAGTCTTCACTTCGAAAATAAAACAGAACCAGGGGGCAGAGAAAAGTGAAAATTACTTGGGTTAGGTGAAAAAATGAGAGAGCATGGGCAGGCAAAGGCTTAGGATACAAGTAGATCCCCCTAAAAACTGTGTCTGAGCTAGGAGAGGAGCTGAGCTGTACCTCAGCCACAGTAGAGGGCTGAGCAGAAATGAAAACACTGGACAGGGGCATTGCAACAGCTCCAACATGCTAGAAGAGCAGTGGGAAGAGCAGAGCAGAAAAAGGGTGGTGCAAAGGCCTCAACAGGCAAGGCCAGCAGTGGGAATGAAGGAGAATGAGTAAGCCTTGAGGAAAAAGGGAAGAAAAAGGCCCCTCTTTTCCCAAAGGAAAGAATGTTTCTTTCCAGAACTTGGAATGGAGCTCAAATCTGTCACATTGCTCCTCTGCATTCAGAAAATATTTGTGGAATGCTGCAGCACTTCTCCTCTATTACTCTACCAAGAGGCTGACAACCACCATCAGCATGTCTGTCAGCTCACTGATGAACTGTATCCATGTTTATGAGCCATGGGATGGCGTTGCTGGGTTTTCCAATTAATTTCTCTTCTTTTAAAGAACAGAAAGGTCTAATAAAACCCTACGGTTGCACAATCGAGCCCTCAGCATCCAAGCGATGGTGGAATGTAATTCAACCCAGTTCCCTCTATTTGATGTCCTTACAAACATGCATCTTTAATTACACGCTCATCCTGATTTGTACCCAGCACGTCTGCCTTCCTCAAGAGCAGAGACCTCTAGGAATGAACACTGTAAGCATGGAGGTTTGCTTACTTTCCTGTGATACATACATTACTTACTTCTTTAATTTTTTTTTCCCCTCCAGCTTACTGATCCATTTGGAAAAAGGAACTGAATTGTTTCTTCACTTTGTAGAGTCCTATGCAAAAAATCCCAACTAAAAAACCCCAGCACCTATCTCAAAACCAAACAACCCCCCTCCCACAATCAATAATCACTGGCCAGTCTAAGATGCCTTATTTTCTCTTAAGTTTTAGGCCCAGTAGCTCCTTTGCTTAGAATAAAAATCTCAGACTAAGCACTGAAGTATAGGCTGGGAGCCTGTAGGTTTAAATAAGGAATATAACTTGAGAAGTTTGCTTCATTAAAATGATTAAAAGCAGAATAAGATGGAAACATCTTTCTATGTATAATTTTGAAGGCAGCTAATTTAGATACAAAAATAAAACCCTTTATACCTCTCAAGTTTCTGACAAAAGCATTTTTAAGGAAACATTCATCAGCTGTCAGGGAAACCATGGCAGTGCCAAACATATTCCACTGAAACTTTTCAATCACCTTTAATTTTTAAACAGGGCTCATTTTCTGTACCAGCACCACAGAAAATGTAATATGAGAAAGAAAACAGATGATATGACTTAGAAAACTAAAAATAAATGATTACATTGATTAATAAAGCAGTAGCCAGCAATCTAATCCAGGCTCCTGGCATATCTTCCCAGCCTGGCTGTATCAGATAAGGGCAATATTTACTAACTGTGTGGAGAACTGCCAGCCACCAACAGCCCCTGGTTGTAAAACACAACCAGGAGGGATTACAATGCACAAGTGCTCCTGCAAGAGCCACAACTAAGCAGACTGATGTTTAATACGAATATTTTACTAATAAAGTTACATGTAATAATTAAGACAACCAACCACTTCCTAAGGAAGAGGTAAGACAGGGGAATTACACTCTGAGATAATATAATAATAGAAAAGCTACCTTGCAGTATTTGCAGAAATGGTTTTAAATGCAATAAAAATCTACTAAACTATCAGCCTTATCTAAGTAAATAAAAAAAAAAAAGTCAAGCATGATAGATGAGAGAGGGGAAAATCCTCCAAATTTTAAGGGTTCCAAATTTGCAAAAACTTCGATGAAATTTTATTTTGAGAGGTAAGGTGTTACTTGTTACGTGGGTTCCATTACCCTGCACTTTCAAAACTATTTCTATATAATCTGATTTTATTTATTTGTACAGATATAGTTATCATTTCCAGTCAAGGAAACATATGGGGGCAAAATGGAAAGCCTTAACGAAGTGGGTAAAATGGAAAACCTTAATGAAGAGGGTAAAATGGAAAACCTTAACGAAGATGCAGCCCCAGTAACGAGCTCTGCAGAAATCAAGTTGTTTAACTAAAGCCATTTCAGTGTTAATCATTCACCAGAGACTTTCAAACCCAGCTCAAGGGTCAAACTGCACTAAAGCCGGGTGTGGTAACGTTTATGGTGGTGGGAGGTTTTCCTGTCTCGGGGTCTCCATTCCCACAGGTCCCTTGTCCTCCCGCAGGGGATGGTCCTGGGACTGGGTAAGTCGGTCACTCCAGCACCTCAGTCCCTGGCCAGGCTGTGACAGCCAAGATCACGGCAGGGGGTGGAACAGGGTAAGCTTTAAAACCCCTTCCATCCCAAACCATTCTGGGATTCCATGATTCTATGGGAAACAACTCTAGCAAGATAATGACGAGATGAACGCTTTCAGGATCAAAATTACAGATCATTTAGAGTCTAGAACCTGCAACTCTTTTACCACCACATGAAAGCTTGGGATAATCAGCCTGGATCACGTTTTGCCCAAAATGTGCCATGCCCGAGCACAGTTCTGACGAAGGGTAAAGTCTTCTTAAAAATGCGAATTACATTTGCACCAACAGCAAGTTACGCATGTGCAATAGAAAGAGAACTTGGTTAAAAACTGTCTGCCTTTAAGGAAAATGGCTGCAAGCTGCAGAGCAAGAGCAGCAGCAGCTCAGGAAATCTGGGGGTTGTCAGTCAAAAAGGAGCCGTCAGCTTAGCAATTGTCACCCTTAACAAAAAGAAGTTCAGGGGAAATGCATAATGGAAGGGTTTTTCAGAGTTACAGACTACTAAAAGATTCCCCAGTGCCGTTATAAATTACAAACCCAGAACATCTGCAACTGGCTCCTATGCACCTGTAAGAAAATGCTGCTCATGCCCAAGTGCCAGCTCCAAGGAAAACAACAAATGCAGCATATCTAGGATGGGCAGAAACAGCTCAGAATTCTACTATGCTTATTCTGATTAGGATTTTTATAGGGCTATTCATTTCAGTCCTGTTTCTACTCCAGTGTTTCAAATCTCTGAGTCTCCTTTATTCCTGATACACCCAGACCCCCAAAACACGGCCCACTGCACATCCTGGCTCTGCAGCACAACTCACCTCAGGAGTGAACACACTCTTAACAAGGCAGTTACTTATTGGTGTAAGTGGTATCACCGAACTAAGAGTAAAGAAACCATTTTCAATGTCATTGCCAGCTGGGCCTCCTCCTTATCTTCCAGCAATGAGAACAATGTAAACACTCAGCTGCGGACACCAACTGATTTTTTGAATTGCTTATTTATTTCTTCATTAACTAGAGAAACTATTAATTATTATTCATACCCACTCAGGCAGGAAAGTAGTTTTCAGTTTAAGCAGGAAAAAATTTTAAACCAAGGCTGTTGACACTAGACTTGTCATGACTATTAAACCAAACGTGTGTTTGCCAATTGAAAATAATTCCAGAAATTCATTTTGCTGAGAAACTGAATCACTGGTTTCTTCTGTCTCTTTACCATACTGCAACATCTTTCAATGCTCTTTTTTCAGTTTAAAGAGACTGAAAATTGGTAAGAACTCCCATTTGCCTCCCAAGCTGCCTTGTGAGCTGTGCAGACACAGAGCCAGACCCTGGTATGGCCAAGTGGTCATGGACCCCAAGCCAAAATATCTTGGGGTGCTGACTGCACTCAGCACCCATAAATCCACCCTCCAAACCACTTCCATACAGACCCACCTATTCTTCAGTTTTCTCTCCTGTTTCATATTTAAAACAGAGACCGGATTGCTTTGGTGGGAGTGCTAGTCTCAGTGACAAGCATGTCCTCAGTGATGCCATAATAAACTAAAAATCTACTCTGGATTACAGTATTTAACCAAAGCCTGTGAATAAGATCCCCCAGCACTCCTGGTCTCCAGCTGCTCTGAGAGCCAGGACGATTAACACCGTTTTCTTTATCACATACCCAGATAAACACGGTATTAAAAAAAACCTGATAAGCCAGGAAACCAGATTTTGAACTAACCGTCTCATCTTGTGCAACATGTCTATAACACGGCCAAGATAAGGCCAACATGAGACATGTGTCACTTTGGAAGGCCATGGCCAAATTTCTTTCCTTGCTGGAGATAGAAACTTGTGGCAGAAAAGCACCTGTTGTGCAGTTAGTGGGGCAGGTACTCTTGTGCCTCCTCTTGACACCATCAGGGTAAATGATCCTGCCAACGAAGTACTGGGATTTTAACTCACAGAAGAAATTAAAATGTGAGACATTCCTAAAGCAGCAAAGTCTCAGAATTACCCTCCAACTGCACAACACACATTTTATCATCCCTTCATACAACTAAAGCTGTAGGACTCGTGGTTCTGTACAGTCACCTCAAACACCAACACGGTTCTGCTTATGTTTCCAACAGCACGGGTACATCCTAACAAGGGCCTTGACCAAAGTATCCTCACTGAGTTCAGGACAAAAAAGTGACTTCAGTTTACACAAAGGAAAGTCTTTACATCTATCATTTATGTAGGATTTTATGTATAAAAATACACTTACTATTGAAAAACAAAATTAATTGAAATTATCATGTCAAATCAGTCACACCCTGGCACTGGTGGGGTTTGATCCCTGAACAATCCAGAGGTCTTAAGGACATGTACTGCCAACCAAAGCTCTGCTCTCTTTATGTATATAAATAAATTTAATTAGAAAACCCAGCACACACAGGCTCTGAATGCACAGGAAGTCTTGCCTTCCCCTTGCCAGTCCTGAGCCAAAGCCTCCACTCCCAAGGGCTCTCGGGAAGCTCTCGGGAGCACGGGCATCACATCAGGCTAGGGATGCTGGAGAAGGGGCACACACACTCCCAGGACAGGAATGCTGGATACACACAGACCCCAACATGTGATGCCTGACACCATGGCCTCTCTGGAGAGACAGACACAGCAATTCCCTTGGTTTAGTGGTGCTTCAGTGCCAAACACATGTTGTTGGGAACAGGCTTCCCAGGGAGCCAGTGTCTGCCCTGCTCAGCACAGGCCGCAGGGACTATCATTCCGAGCACTGCCAGCTCATTTCTCATCAATCAATACTCTATTAAATAAAAATAAACAGCGAGAGGGCAGGCAAGTACCAACAGCACAGAATGAGAACTGAAATTTGTGGAGATTCCCAACACAGAGCATGGAGCAAACCCACGGTGGGACACAGCGCGGCTCCCCACGGCCACTGGGTGCTTCCATCTCTCTCCAAGCCTGCACGGTGCCTATTCCCAAACCTGCCGAGGAGACACAGGTGACTCAGAGTTCTCAGGAAGCAGCACAGCAGTGCCAGGCGGGCCCGGAGGAGCCGCTGGCAGCTCCAGAGCCATCGGCACCAAGGGCCCGCCATGAAATGGCGTCCGCTCCCATCTTGGAGCTGCTCAGGAGGAGAGTGGAGCACGAACGGAGCGACGCGACGCCTTGTTCCCGTTTGGATGCTCTCCAGAACGTAAAGGTTTCAAGGGCACAGGCAAAGCTTTCTTGGAATGGATAAATGGTAATTGATGTTGCAGCTGCAACCTCAGCCAGAACTCCTGGGATTTCAAATGTACTACAGACCTAAAGCATTTATGGCCAGAATATGATAATTAAATTATGTGTTCTAAACTTTTATATTTATTACAGTGCTCCAGTAAATCAGCCAAAAAGTCTTACCTTCAAGGGTAGAATTCATTTCTATATGAATCAAGTCAAGCATATTTTTCCAAAGCTTTGTGTTGTGTTTTTTTTTAAATTTCATTGTGCACCCTTGCTTCCCTAAATAAAGAGGTAACAAAAATAGAGCCAGACAGAAGCCAGCACCCTTATACTTACAATAAAAACTTCACATAGGAATATGGAATAAAATCATCCTGGGTCTCCAAAATTCTTTATGTTTTGCTGGATGATAATCCATACATATTTACAGGCAGGCTATGGATCTTCTAAAACCTGTCCTTCAAGAACTCAATCCTGCAGACACATCCCACTCCTTGTGCACAGGTACACACTCGGTGCTCACAGACTGAAGTGCACCCAAACTAAGATGGTTGGAAGAGTAATGCACTCTGTAGAATAAAGTGCAAAAATCTTGAGAAGAATTAGATTTTATTTTTTTTTTTTTATTTTAAGCGCACCCCATGAAACAGCTCCAGTCCACTCAGTCTGTGAATGCAGAATGAGGAGCAGCTGGGGGAGCTGAGGGGGCTCAGCCTGGAGAAAAGGAGGTTCGAGGGGACCTTCTCACTCTCAAAAACTCCCTGACAGGAGGGGGGAGCCAAGTGGGGGTCGGGCTCTGCTCCCTGGGAACAAGGGACAGGACAAGAAGAAATGGCCTCAAGCTGTGCCAGAGGAGGTTCAGGTTGGACATCAGGAGGAATTTCTTCATGGAAAGGGTTGCAGGCACTGGAAGGGGCTGCCCAGGGAGGTGATGGAATCACTGTCCCTGGAGGTGTTCAAGGAACAACTGGACGTGGCTCTCAGAGCTCTGGTCTGGTTGACAAGGTGGTGATTGGTCTTTTCCAACCTATGTGATTCTGTGATTTCTGTTTTGGATCTCAGCAGCCCCAGAGGTGTGTTTTACATTTATGACACTGTCTTGGAAGAAGTTTCTTAGTTTTCTGAACTAACCAAGAGCCAACATACCCTTCAAAACTTTATTGTCTTAACACGGACCCTTTAACACACTAATTCCACACGCCAAACACTGAATTCAGCAGCAGCAGAACTCCTGCACTGAGATGTTCTGTGGTTATTAGAACAGACCCACGAGCTCAGACCAGCCACAGCATTTTGGCTCATCCTATATAGTCAGCATATATCGGATAAGGATCTGACCCCTTAACTCCAACACACATTAATGTTGTACCAGAGGAACTGAACTTAAAATATTTAACAGGACTTGTTCCATTAATGACCTCAGTGTTAGCCATGTACAATGCTTGTGTCAATCACAGGACTGTGTGCAGCCAAAATGATGCTGCTGGAAAGGAGGAGAGACATCTGGAAAGCTGATTCTAACGTACATGGAAAAATATTAATGGCACTGAAAGAAAGGCAGTAAAAGATTAAACTAAACTGCAATAGAATCATACAATCACATAAGGATTTGGGTTGGAAGGGACCTTAAAGATAATCTCATTCCACCCTCTGCCATGGGCAGGGACACCTTCCGCTATCCCAGGTTGCTCCAAGACCCATCCAACCTGGCCTTGAACACTTCCAGGGGCGAGGCAGCCACAGCTTCTCTGGGCAACCTGTGGAGGACCTCACCACCCTCTCAGGGGAGAATTTCTTCCCAATATCCCATCTAACCCTGCCCTCTGGCAGTTGGAAGCCATTCCCCCTTGTCCTGTCACTCCAGGCCCTTGTCTCCAGCTCTCTTGGAGCCTCCTTAGGCACTGGAAGGGGCTCCAAGGTCTCCCTGGAACCTTCTCTTCTCCACGCTGAACAGCCCCAAAGCTGCAGGATAATCCTTCCATCGTCAAATAAACAGTCACAAAGCTATAAGTAAATTTAGACTGGTAACTAGAAAATTAATTTCTGCTATTCTGAAAAAAAAACACAATAAAATTGAAACTCTTCTGCTTCCAGTAGAACCCTCTAACAGAGGTCCAGACATGGATTTTTATGAATTTTACACACAGACTTACCCACCAGTTTGTGCTTTTAGCAGCACTGCAGAGCTAATTTCTGCTTTACAACAACAACAACAAAAAGAATTAAACAAAGACATTAAAAGCAATATAACTCAATAAACACAAATAAAAGAGCATAAATAAAACCTTAACTCTGAGGAGGAAGAAGAAGAGGAGAAAGGAAAGATGAAGAGAGGGCAAGAGAAGCAGAAAGGAATGTTCCTCCCTAATTCCTTCTCCAGCCCTTCCAGGAAGTCCTGCTCAGAGGGGAATTTATACTGAAGAAACTGAAGCTGGTGAATGTCTCGGTGCACAAACCCCATTTCCTCGTCTGTCCAGGTGAGCCTTGACAACATACCCTCATGGTTTTTGTCAATGACAAACATACATTTACACATGGAGCAGTTTATTATGGAATATTAACCAGCATGTTGCACCCTGGGCTCTGCTTCAGTGGAAATCTATGGAGAAGAGGGACAGGGACACATGCCAATTTTAGGTTTTGGCCTCAGTCCATTTGGTGCAGGTCCAGGATGACTTGGTTGACTGTTGAGTCATAGGTTGGTTCAATTGACATTATTTTACATTTGACTGGTTATTGTTCTTTAAACTTTGAACAGGAGTCCAGAAGCTCAAAAAACACCAATGAACCAAAAGAAAGAGGCCAAACCAGAGTTTAAACAATGTTCTCAAGCAAGAAAAATACTCTCCTTAAATGACATTTGCTTTTAGCAGAGGCAGCTAAAAAACCAAAACCTACCTCACACTAAAAAATCTCTGTTATGTTCCTAATGTCTGTAGGAAGGAAAAGCAAACCTTTTCCCCTCCAAAATAAATCAATCGGTGAATAAGGATTTTATTTTTAACAGTGACATATTCCTGAAAATCTGGATGGTCAACGTGCACACTGGTCATTCGCTTCAGCTAATGCTCAACCTAAAACTGAAAATGAAAAATGTAAATCCCAGAAGTTACTGTTTTGGTACTGAAGACAGACTTCTGTTTGGGAGAAGAGATGCCCATAAATACTCCTGGTGTATGTTTTAAAAACACAGGTGTGTTTCACATGGATGTGACCTGAAATGAACTCAAACAGGCGCTCTGCATTTACCAATGGGAATAGCAATGGTTCGTTCCTGTTGGTTTCAATTTGACTCACTGTTTTTCCACTCCATTCTACCCCAATTTCAGGTGTGTTTTCGGTATGCTCTGATCCCCTGTGAGGGAAATTCAACATTATATCCACTTATTTTCAGCAAACTCGTGAGCCGAGGAGGAGCCTGAGCTGGATTTAATGAGAGCAGTGCAGTGGAAAGGGAGATTGGGCTTTTGCCACAATAATCCAGTGAGGAGGGAATCAGCTTTCGTGACAGCTTTCAAGAGCACAAAAAACCAAACAAGAAACAATAAATCATCATATCTTGGGTACTTTGCTAGAAGACAAAAATACTTCTGACGATTTTGAGATCTTAGTCACAGAGGATGACGACTGCAATATGTTCTCAGCACCAAAGGCCCAAATTGAGGTCCGGCACCAACTCATGTGGATTATGTTCCCCGCTTAGTCACCAGCAGCATCACTTGAGAGCGTAGATTCTTTTTTACCACCTTAGAGAGGGAACAGGAACGTTTGCAGGAAAGAGAAGGAGGAAATTCAAAATTCCTCATGACTTAAAAATCAGAAAGTTGCTAACGGGCAAGCACGGTGATGGCTCAGGCCCCTGAGAGAAAGGCCAAGGCCTCCCCCCTCAAATGCTACCAAAAGGTTTTTCTTCATGATTCACATTTCCTTTCAGCGCATTTTATCCTTCATATCCAGATCTCTGTATGCATACAACAGAGCTTAAAACCAAGCAAAAAAACCTGTCTAAAAGGCATTTCCCAAACTCTTATAACCACTTTTAACACCCTTCAGAACACCCTTTCACTGCATTTTAACTGGCCTCTGACACAGTGGATGCAAAGAACAAACATGAAACCACTCTTCCCCACATGAACAGGAAGAAAAGCATGTCATGAGTTTGTTTATTGACACAATATCAAGCACCTAAACTTGGTGTAATATCCTCAGGAGGTCAAGCAAGGAATAGCACCGCAGACCTGTATGACGTGTATATTGTATGTAATTTCCATGGCACTTTCAAGTCAACTTTACTGAATTATCTAGTAGAGGGCTGTAATTACTTTTGTCAACACTGTTAAGCAATTACAGATACAATTTCTGCTATAACATGCACACACCGTAGGTTATTACCTGCTTTTATTTCCACTTGGCAACCATGTCACACATGTGAGACTATAAAAATGTTTCACCACATCCCTCCTGTTGCACACGCCCGGACTTTACAAGCAATTCTTGCCTTGGTGGTTTCAGGTTTTTTATGGTTGGTTGTCTTTTTTTTTTTTCCCCCAAGATACTTCTAGCTCTTGCCTTCTTTCACTCTCTTGGGTTTCTCACATTATTTCACCCATTTTCCTCTGTAATCTTCCTCTCCCCCTCCCTGTCAGCTGAAGGAAGCTCTATTCCTTCCTCACTCAACCCCACACCATTTCCTGGCCACATTGTTCATCTCTGCCTCTTTGTGTATTTTCTCTTCCTGAGCAGCGCTGGAAACCCTTCCCAATTAAACTCCATCTGTAAACTTCATTAATGGGCTGTTTACCTCTCTCACACAGCCCCCAGGACAGTAATAGTCAGACAGTCCTCGAGTCCTACACACTAACCTCCACTCCATCCCTCTCCTCCCAGAGCATCTCGTGTGTCTTTGGGGCTGCACTTACTGCAAGTGTCAAACAGTGGGAATTCCATCATTCTTTCAGAAAAAAAAAATTAAAAACTTCCCTGCTGGGAAACTCTCTTTTCTTTTCCTGAATTTCAATATTCTTCACAAGTAGCTGCACTCTTAGGAAGCTCCTGATGGCCATGACAGATCTTTTACAACCCCTCACTATCCTCCATCATCTTCCACTGACAATTTGGTCACTCAGATTTGCCACAGTGGAAGAGGTCACGGTATCTCAAATTGAACATTTTAACTATGGTCACTGGCCAAGATTTACTCAATGTAGGGTTTATTGCATCCACAGCTGCAATAAGTTTTTAAGTCATTCCTGTTCAGTTTAGACACTCTGCTCCAGGCTGTAAGAGAACAGGTGTGGCATTAGTTTTCCACACGACGGATGAAACCAAACAATATAAAGACACAAAAACCTGCTTCTTGAGCTGCAGCTACAAAGGGTTTCAAAGCACAGACAGTGCTATGGGTACCTGAAAATAGCATGCCAGAGACAAAATCTGGCAAAGCTAAAAATGCAGGATAGGGAGATAAAAAAAAAAAAAAAAAAGGTTTATCTGCTAATTCCTTCAAGTAGTCAGATGATCAGTCAATTCATCCATCAGTCAAATTCTACCTTTTAAAAATATTAACATAAAGCCAAGGAGCAAAAAAGATCCATTTCAGTACCCCACTATGGTACACCTCATTTTCCTCAGTCCCAGCTTTACAATCAGCTTTTTCAGCAGCAAGTACCACAGAAACAAACCAAAGCAGCATTGAAACTCCCAGAGTGCAGACCCTGTACAGGCACAATCATTCACACGGAACAAGCTTTTCACTCCAAATAAGAGAAGCTTAGTGAAGCTTCAGAGGAATTAACCCAGTAACGAAACACCTTTAGGAAATGGTAAAGTGGTTAATCTTTCCTTATTCCAACAGTAGTTCAGACCAAAGCATCATGTGAGATTCCAAACATGTAAACACAAACAGGGCCCTGAAAGCAGAGGACTCAGGACCAGCCTGGCTCCTCCAGCACCGTGCTCTCAGTCCAGCTTCTCAAAAGCCTCTGCTAAGGTACAGTCAACTCAGGAGTATTTTTAAGCTGCAGTAAAAAGAGTATGCTCAAGGCCTTGCCGTATTTCCAGGCTGCACTAAAATCTGTCAGATTATTTCTTAACTGCTCTTATGTCACTTACATGTTCCATCTGAGAAACATTAAACAAAGGTCACACCAACAAACACAATGTTTGCAACAGAAACAAACCCTGCACTGATTGCACACTTAACTCTTTGCGTGAGGAAAGCACTGCTTAAACCTGTAGACAAACACGTGCTTGGAGAGGGATTCCTCTGGCACAGGTTTGTGAATGCATGTGCAGGACCACTGGTGGTACCCACGGGGGTGTGAGATGCGGTTCTGCTGTGCTGGCCCTTTCCGTGAGAAAAGGAGCCCACAGGGCTGCTCCTTTTCACCTTGCCTGTCTCCTCCAACTAATCTACTCGTGACTATGCAGTAAAGGATCTGGCTGAGAGCAATATCTGGATTATACAGGATGGACACAGTCATAATGTTTCAGTGTCTCAAATACCCAATTTTGAAAATACAACTGAGAGTATCAACAAATTAGCCATCATCACAGAAAAGGAAAAATAAAAATAACTGAGATCTAACACATCGTAAAAATAATATATGTATGGGTGAAAAAAGATATGTAAATTTAGGGTCAGACTTACCATCCGAATTCATTCCCCCCAACTTCAGGAACCAAAGGAGGTACTTCACAGGCAGTACAGAAAGACACTGAACAGCAAAGAACAATCCCAGACTGTTTCTCCTCCCTACTGCTTCATGCAGAAAACTAAACTTTGGATAATTATGCTTTTGACTTTTAGACCTCAGCACACCTGAATTTAGATGAGATTAACCAAGACCTGAATATAAATTATACTGAAATTGATAGGAAGGAGTATCTCAAGTTCTGTATTTTCTTATTCCTGATGGTGAACACATCATCCTTAATACAGCTTTTCCTATCTGTAATAAAGATGTTCCTGTTAACCACTGTTCTGTATGCACAGCCTAAGAATTGATTCTCTAAGATGTGACCCATTGTCACTTCCCAGTGGCTTCTAAAGCTGTGGACACTGAGGACTCCCTGGTTTCAGAAGAAAACCCAAGCAAGCACAATGAGAGAAATACACTAACTGTCCCTGACAACACAACAGTAACAAACCCACTGACTTCCATTATCTATGCAACTTCTCTGCATTTTGGAAACTGTGGTGCTTCAAAAAGCTTGGAACAGTCACAGCTTAAGCCATTCGTCCCCTGCAATAATCCATAAAGAAGTAACAAATCAAGTCAAAGGACTGTAGTTTTTCATCTCCGTTGTAGCCGGCGCGGGTGAGGCCAACGCCGGAGATAAGCCGGCCGGCCTTTCCAAGGAGTCAATGATAAGTGTTTTCTTGGATTGCTTATTGTTGCAATTTTAATCATGAATCCTGCAGCATCTGGCACTTTTTCCTTTAGCTTCGCTTAAGGGCTGACAATTAGGAGAATCTCTCTTTTCTCAGAAAATCTGTTCTGGGTTGAGAAATGCACAGGCAGAAGGGTTAAAGAAGAAAAGCAGCACTTCTGACTCAGAAAATAGTGTTAAACTGCTCCACAAAGAAAAGAAAAAGAAAACAACGGTGGTTTCAAGCCCAGCTACTTCCAAGCCCGGTATGTGGAATGTTCAGCCTGGAGAAAAGGAGGCTCAGGGGGTGCCCTTCTTCCTCTCCACAACTCCCTGACAGGGAGGTGGGGGTCGGGCTCTGCTCCCAGGGAACAAGGGACAGGATGAGAGGAAACGGCCTCAAGCTGTGCCAGGGGAGGTTCAGGTTGGACATCAGGAGGAATTTCTTCATGGAAAAGGCAGTCAAGCATTGGAAGGGGCTGCCCAGGGAGGTGGTGGAGTCCCCATCCCTGAAGGTGTTCAAGGAATGACTGGATGTGGCACTCAGTGCTTTTTGGTTTGGGTGACAAGGTGGGGATTGGTCACAGGTTGGACTCAATGGTCCTGGAGGTCTTTTCCAACCTCAGTAATTCCAGGATTCTATGATCTGCACAACTATTTCTTGAAGGTTTCTAAGCCAAGCTCAAAAGCTTCCTTCCAAATCGCCCAAGCCCCACTATCTGAGGAGATCTTTCCCTAATTTTAATATTTAGGCCAGGAGAGCGATTTAATTGGAGAAAAAAAAAAATTTAGTATTTGAAAGGAAATGACCTACTAAATCTCATGATTAAACTGAGCTTCAAACCACGACGTGGTAGTGTTTTCAAGCTTTAAAAGCAAAACTTGAAATATGTGAAGGACTTTGATGAAGGAGGAAACAAATTCCATGGCTCAGTGCTAACACCGGGTGAGAAATCCTGGCTCCAGAAAGACGGAGAACACCATTAATGGGCTGTCAGAGGTTAATCACCAGCCCTGGGGGATGTACCTGTGGCTGTGTCCACCTGCACACACCCTACACATACAGGCACATATTTTCTAAATATTCTGGGTATTATGGGAATATATCATGTTCAGATGCCTGAAACTGTACAGGGTTTGCACATAGCACAGCCTGACAAAGGGCTAATTACAGCCTTAACTGCAGTCAGTAATGAGTGTGCTCAGCTTCAGTTTTCTTCTCCCCAAACCTCTCAAGACATGGAATAAACCCATGGTTACTGCTCTCCTGCTGCAGCACCAGCTCCCTCCTTACCCTACATCGAGAGCCACCCGAGAGCACTGCAAAGTCAGAAATAACCAAATTCATTCCTTTCAGACTGACTTTTTCTGTTCAACGTTTTTTAATAACACCACCAAGTAAAAATCAGCGTTTTACAAATATTACAGGGGCTGTCATTTACAGAAACCAAGGCCTTGAGATCAGAGAAACCACCAAATAATCTTAACATGATCGGGGAGATGGGAAATGGACTTGATATGCTTTAAAGTGTTCCAAATGGAAAATTAATAATGGATAAAAGCATTCAAAATACTCAAAACCAGTTTCTACTAAGCATTATTGCTTCCAAAATAGCCTTTAAATTCAATCCTGAATTACAATGGGAAAAGAAAGTTTTCACACACTTTTTAAAGGTGAGCTCCCTCACGATCTTCCTGTGTAAAATAAGCATTTTACTTCACAGTTATTGGAGGTAGTTGGAAAAGAAGGTGACTCCTACTACCAGTCTTCACTCTTCTGAAAACCTCCACTACTTCGATTCCCAAGATACAGAATGTTGAGTCTCTTCCTTAGACTTTCTCAAGCCTTGCAAGAGAGAATTTCCCCCTCACCATTGTCACAGCGAGCACGACTGGCGGGGTGCGGAGGCAGCTCCTTCACCCCCAAGGAGGCAAAACCAGCCCAGTAGTTGCCAGAAGTGCAACTGCTATTACAAAAGAGCATTGCAGGGACAAAGAATCTTCTTTTAAACAGATCAAATTAAGCTGGAAATATTGTTCTGTAGAAGAAGTAAATTAACCCCAAGAATACCTGCAGTGCTGTTTCAATTGCATTGCCAAGGCACCCTCTGATTTCTTTTTGACCTCAAACTAGAGGCCAAGAACAGAGATTATATCTAAGAGTGCTATTTAAGAAACAATTACTGTAAAGTTCCTTGTAAAAGCAGATTAACATTCAGTGATAAATTTCTTGGTATATGCAGCACTTGGTGAAATGAGGCCATCAAGCAAACAGATTCACAGAATCACTGAGGATGGAAAAGACCTCCGAGATCATCGAGTCCAACCTGAGATCAATCACCATCTTGTCAACCAGACCAGAGCACTGAGTGCCACGTCCAGTCGTTCCCTGAACACCTCCAGGGATGGTGACTCCTCCTTTCTGGGCAGCCCATTCCAAACCTGCCCATACATTGTCCCAGACTGGAATCCATGAGCTGGAAGGAATAATACACACATTGCATTGGTGCCCTTGGAAAAATTCCCTCTCTGGTCAAAGAACGGAGCCACAACCATGACTCTCAATCTACGTGCTGAGGCTTTCCCAGCAGAAGGATTTTGTTTTGGAGTTTGTGAGCATGTTTTGAGGGGGGAAGGAAAGGGACACGGGAAAGGAAGCAGATTTCCTGGTAAATCTCTAGTATAATTACACTGGCAAAGAGATCAATTACAGGCACACACTCAGTTTAATTATTCTCCAGCTTAAAACACAGATATTTTCAGCTCAACATGATAGAAATTTGACCATTCAAATATGGGAAGAACAGTAGTCAGGGTGGTGCAAAACACCAGGTTACTGTGGCCAGGTGTGCCCTGGTAACTTCATGTTACCAGAGAGCTTCATGTGACATTCTGAGCCACCTTCTGCACCTTGGAGTTCAAAACATGCAGAAAATACTCCTGTGAATGGTGATTTTCCAAGCAGAGTAAGCTCAGCGCCAGGGACACAGATAGCCTGTGGTCAGGAGCTGTGCCTGAGTGGCCAAGGGGCAGGGGACAGGCCATCGAGGGCTGTGTGTGCCCCAACACCTCCTACAAACAATGCAGGCCTCAGCTTGGGACAGCAGATCGGTGTTAAAACTGCTCCACAAAGAAAAGATGAGAAAAAGGTGAATTTCAAGCGCAGCCACTTCCCAGCCCAGCATCTGCACAACTGCTTCACAAAGGCTTCTAGCAAACTCAAAAGCTTCCTTCCAAATTGCCCGAGCCCCAGTATCTAAGTGGCTCTTTCCTTGATTTTAATATTTAGGCCAGGAAAGCAATTTAATTGGAGGAAAAAAAAGTTTTATTTTTTTGTATTTGAAAGGAAAGGAAATGACCAAGCAAACAGGCATTCTTTGGGGCTGAGAGCAAGTCCCGAGCTGCAGGGGGACGGGGCCAGCTGGCCGGCAGCCCGCATACAGTACGTGTTTACTTGTTGACTAACCACTGATAACTCCAGAGAGCATCCATGGATCCAGAAAAGAACCAAATTTTCTGTTCAGAGAGGAAGGAAGAACAAAGCAGACAATGATAAAAGTATTCCCCGCTGATGTCTACTACAGCCACTTCTGAATTGGTACAGCTTTTATTAAAAAAAAATATTAAAAATTTAATATAAAATTAAAACTCTTATGTATCGCATAAGCAAAAGCATTTAGATACGAGCAGGAGTTGTACTACTATAGAGAAATATCACTGCTATGCACATGCTCCCCATTAAAGACTCCAGCTTTCAGGGCTCTGTGCTACTTGAGCAAGCACAAGCACAGAGCACATTCAAACCTGAAGCAGACACATGTCACAGACATTTCTTACCTTATTTAAGACCATGTTTAATCTTATGATTCAAGAGAAAAAGACCAATTTATGGATGCTGGTAAATATTCCAAAGGCAGAAAGCAAAGTCTTACACTGTACACAGAACACTGTCACGGCAGTTTTACTGCACACAAAGTTTGGGAGTTGCAGTCCTGGTGCCCAAGTCCTGGCTTCACTGGATGGCACCTGCCACGTGCCAATACGAGCTGGAGCCTCAGGATGGCCTTGGGAAGTGGCTCTGTTCTTCCCAAATCGGGAAGCAGTGGATTTTCCAAGCAGCTCCTCCTCGCTTCTACTTGTATAAAGCAGATAAAGCTTTGGGGCCTGCACCCCTCATTGACCTCAGGCACTGGGGGGGTGTCCATGGGCTCCTCAGGGAGAAGCAGCTGTGGAAGGTCCACGGTGACTGACATCACGGGCTGCTGTCACAGCACCCCCAACCCGGCAGGCCGAGCCAAACACAGTTACTGCGTAAAACCACCACGGATTCCAAAAATCACTGCCAGCACGTGGATGGTGTGTTAATGAGCCTAAAAGGCACCGTGGACGTTAAGAGACAGTGAGAGGCTGTTTGATCCTTGCTCTGTCCCTCACGCCCAGAGCAGCTGGGCTGGATTTGCACCTGCATGTGATGCCCATCGGCAAGTGCTAATCGTGCTCCCGTGATTCCAGCTGGGACCAGGCTGGGGGAGAGGTGATAAGGAGCTGGCCGGTGATAGCGGCTGCGATCTCTTCTTGCTCTAGACGGACAGTTACAAAAATCGAAGTTTGCTAATGAGAAGACTTGATCCTCGACCATCTCTCATAACCAGACACCCTAATCTTGTCCCACAGGCTGGGACTGACCAACCGTCTTCAAACCCGTGACTCAAAGTGTTTGTCTTACATTTGCATGTCTACACCGAGACACTGACACATTACTTCTCTGAAAAATACTAAATATGGCCCTTCTAGGTGTGCCTTTTAATGTAATTAAATAGAAGTTTAGTAATGAAGAATGTGCAGTTTACTTGCATATACTAAGTGATATAATCACAGCTGGTGATATAACAGAAACAAGCATCACTAGGATAGGAAGAAAGAGCTTTTTATTGGTGAAAAGGCTTCAGCAAGTCCAATTCCAACACGCCTGTCCTGTCAAATGCAAACTCAGACATTGCTTATTTACCAAAGGCAATTACACAATCCACTGGCCTGAAAACTGAAATTTGGAGCAGCAAAAGGTTATATGGAAGGAGACAAAAGCCGCTTTCCTTTTTAACGTGGGCATGGAGAGACAGGACAAGACAGAAAGGATTTAAACTGTCAGAGGGAAGGGTTAGATGGGATATTGGGAAGAAATTCTTCCCCATGAAGGTGGTTAGGCCCTGGCCCTGGGCTCAGGTTACCCAGAGAAGCTGTGGCTACCCCATCCCTGGAAGTGTTCAAGGCCAGGTTGGACAGGGCTTGGAGCAAACTGGTCTACTGGAAGGTGTCCCTGCCCATGGCAGGGGCTGGAATGGGATGATCTTTACGGTCCCTTCCAATAAAACCCATTCTGGGATCCTGTCTTCACTGCACCGCTAGTAACAAAAAAAGAAAGTAGAGACTTGACTAACTCAGGGATCCAATGATCTCAATGTTAGGAGCGCTACAAAATTATAATCAAATATTTGACTCCAATTTTTGAGGAGAGGGATGGTAACATCTACAGCACTCCCCACCAAACATCAGCATTTAGTGAATGTCATGCTCTAAAGACATTAATAAAGGCAACTTTATTAACAACTCAGTCACCTGCAGAAAGAGGAAAGTAATAACATTCTCCTGTATGCTTCTGTAAATGGAAAATAATGATGACAAACCAACATGAACATGTACTGTTGATGGGTCAAAACAAATTCAAATGCTCAGACCAAGAGACAGGGCTGTGAGAAGGAAGATATTGAGTAGTCCAGCTCTTCCTGAAGAAACTGCCCCGATGTGCAGTCACACAGCTCCGCTTTTCCACTTCTGTGGACAAACTGTGGCATATTCCAGCAAGGACATCACTGTCCGAACACTGACTTAAAAAAAAACAAAAAAAACAAAAAAACTTCTTTTAAAGTTACCTGAGAACACTGCTTGATTGAGCTCCAGAAATAAGAGCAAAACAACATGCCCTGGAGCAGAGCAGCAGCCAGGGAGGATGGAGCCACTGACTGCTCCCAGTCTGGTCTCACTTAGAGGCATGAAAAAGTCTTCAAAGTACCATCTGGAGAAGCCAGTAATTCCCATTTAACAGCACCCTCTACGAATGCAGTGTCTAGTCGTCAGCTTGTTTGTATTACTCCTAATTTTCACATGTTGTACAAGGGTAAGTCCAAGCAATTAATACTTTGCAGTATCTGCATGATGACTTTCTATTGGAAAGAACTGGAAAAACCCTCAGGGCAGAAATACGCACAGGATTCCCAACACCATTCCCTGCTGCAGCATCAAGAACAGCTTTATTCACTAAAATTACAATTCTGGGAAAACTTACAGATTCATCTTCATGGGAAATGATGATGAATGTGTTACAGCAGTAACACAATGTACTGCACACAAGGAGAATGGATGAAAAGAGACCTGGTCAGGCCTCTCAGATCAGCTGGTGGGATCCCACAGATCTCCCTGACAGCACTTTCTGCACCTCCAGACTCAACCAGAGCACGTCCCAAACACACACAACTGCACATGGGAAACAAGAACCAGCTCCCTCCCCACAGCCAGTTTCTCAGTATGGAAAACCCCCGGATTAATGCACCCATGGAATGAGGAGCTGGGAAGTACCAGAGCCCATTGCTACCACAGGAACAACAAACACCATCACCTTCCCTGGGAAAGAGCGATTAGAGATATAAGAGCACCGAGTTCTATCCTTTGCTGTTAGAAAATCAAGAAAAATAAGCTATTGGAATGGCTAAAACATGGTCAATGTCTCATTTTTCTTGAAGGACAATGTATGCTGCACTTGGAGAAATCACTTCTTAAAATTACATTTAAATTAAAAATTTGTATTAATCCTAATAAACTTGTATTTACTCTATTTACCACAAATATACTGCAGTTAAGCTGGAGAGAAAGCAGAGATGTTAAGTGAGAAGAATTTAGATTTTTGTCAGACTGGGGTCTGGCTGCTTTTGGTGGCAGATTCACGGCAGCAGCACAGGAGGGAAAACAATTCCTCAGTGCTGGTACAGCAATCCAAAGTGTGTGGGGACGACAGGGACAGCCGGGGAAACTACTGGTGATAATATGTATGACAGAGTAACCCGTCTTTATAACAGAAGATTTTAATTTCCTACGTGTCTCTGGAATGATGACTACAGCAGGAAACAAGTGAAGGATGTCTTTCAAGCCCATAGGAATTTCCCCAGCCATCAGCTGGAAAAGCTTGCTTCCCATAATCACCTTGATTTATTTGCAATTTTAAAGACAAAATGAAGTATGGAATATAACACACGGGGTAGGGGGAATTCACACCCATGTATTAAAAATGAGGAGAGCTAAAAATGTTGTGCAGAAAGCCATCACCAAAACCACTCCGGATTTCCCATTCTCTCCCCTCCATTTTGGCTGTTTATCTTGATGACATTTGAGGGCCATTTCTTAAGCACTGGAGACAAACTCATCAACAGAAGCGCGCTGGTGGCAAATTAAGAACTTATCCCCCCCTAGAACCAGGCAGTACGGAAGGGACAGCGCTGGGATACGAGCGCACCAAGGCTCATGGAATACAGCCATGGGTTGTTCCCCTCATCCTGCTTGGTAATAAAACCCCTCATCCTTTTGGGCTGCTCCTGCGCACTGAGCTGAGGGCTTCCCAAAACTATCAGTGACAACCTACAATCCCCTCCCAAGTCCCAGCTGCCAGCTCCAAGCTCCATACTGTGCAAGCAATGCATAGATAATATTCCCCAGGCTCACAGCCTCACATTTTCCAGCTGGAGCTCCCCCTCTGCTCGACTCTGTGCTCACGGTGCTTTCAGAGATTTCTAACCTGGCACTCACTACCCAAAATAGCTCCATATCAGCTAACCCAGAAACATCTCCACATGCTCCCTTTCCAGGCCCCGGCTCAGCACTGACCCACAGGGAACTAGTAGGTGACTCCTCATCCCGAAAGCCACCACTAAATCCTGCTCTTCACTTCTGACTCTCTCCCCAGCTCTCTGGACAACAAAAGAACTGCTCTTCCAGTCCCATGACAACTTGGGGAAGGCGGGGGTTGTTGGGTTCTTTCTTTTTAAATGGCCTCTGGCAAGGAAGAGGGTCAAAGTCCCAAAGGAAAAAAAAAAAATTTAATCTATTCAGGTCGATTGGATTTACAGCTCACTGACAACCTCACAACAACCCAGGACATCGGCTGAGGTGGTGTTTTCCTTCCAGGAGCAAGGATGGCTCTTTCGCAAGAGACTCCACGTGCTCGGTGACCTTACAGGCTTGCAACCTACTCCTGTGCCAAGGGCTGAAGCTTGGGCTCACCAACCCGCAGTGCTCCAGGTCCTATGGAACTTCAGGTGCCCCAGCCGCCCCATCACGGTGGCTGGTTCATCAGAGAGGACACCTCTGCAGGCTGGCAGATCCTTCAAGGCAGCTGGGCAAATGCCACCCAGACCCAGCAGATCCCAACACTGCAGTGACCCCACGCAGATGTTCCCTCAGCCCCATAGAGCTCTCCCTGCCCACACTGAAGGACCCCAGACCATGTGCCAGCAGCCGCATCAGGCTCTGGGCATCCCCTTGCCCACTCGCCACCCCACCTCCTTCCACCGCTTCCCACCCCGGCTGCTTTGCACAGCTGCCTGCTGGGTAAAAATAGAACGTTTTCGATGTTTTTGATAAAATTTGCAACCGCAATTTTGCTATTTGCATGAAGTTTTAGGGCTTCCCTTGTTCCCTCGGTTTCATTTTGAAATCAGGACAGTAGTTTTAAGAGGTCCACGCCTTGAAACGCTGCATGCAGGAAGCCAGTGGTGGTAGCACTTCTGAATGCTTGGAAAGATTCAAAGAGCTGAATGTTGCATTTCCTTTAAAGCTCTTCCTCGGTTCCGAGGCTGGGGTCAGCCAGGAATAGAAACCCAGTCACTTCCTCCTCCCCACTGGTATGGTGTGTGACTGAACCGGAGCTTTGATCTGCAACACGGAACAAACTAAGGCACAAAAATAAATGGACTTAGCAACCTCTTGATTGTTACTTAATAAAATATCAGCTGTCCCAACCTTTAATGCGTTAAAAGAGTCTTTAAAAAATTTATCTCTAAAGTGATAAAATAGGTCCAAGCTCATTTGTCAAACCAGTTGCTCTGGTTGGAAAGTAGCTGTCAAGTATCTCGATGACTCAGGATGTCGCCATGCAGGCAATCCTAATATTAACTGCTCCCTTCAATAGGAACTGAAAAAGGAAAGTTTTTGCTACCCAAAATACAGAACTCTGAGCATGCAGGGTTTTACAACACTTACATTTTATAGGAGAGAGTTGGAGCATTAAATTTCATTTTCATTATATCATGCACAAAACTTGCAAATCACCTGGTACTGCATGAGAACAGATTTATCTTCTCCAGCTCTGGACACTAATTCAGCACAGAACTTGTTAGATGGGTTTTGTTAAAAAAGGCGTCAGAGGAACTTCCTTGGCAGTTCAGAAAATGGTAGATGTGTGGGGCTTAGCAGAAACACGTGGTTAGGAAGGGTAGAATTCAAAACGCGACACGAAAATGAAACCAAGGGACCTCAAACGACAGCAGGACTCAGATCCTACACCAGATAACCGCCCACACAGTCAGGGTGGCCAAACGACCTCTCAGAACCCTGGGCTAGGCTGGGACAAAGTGGGTCAGCGAAAAGGCTTTTGGTGAAATACAGATTAAAGTACCAGCTCTATTCCAGCACCAAGGGAGAATGAGGGAGAACGTATTTGCGGTCCACGATCACGTTCATGCTTTGTGCTGCTTCAAATAACAGAGAGCATAAATTTAATGTTCAGTTTTCTTTCAAACCTGAAGCTTATCAGTATCGTTTGGTCAAAACAAGTAACCCAAAAAGTATTACAAGTCTCCCCTTTCCCCCAAAAGGGATTACATCATTTATAAATCAAAAGGCAAAGATGTAAGATCATTCTCTACAAACTGATTTTAATCTATGTTTGAAAATCCCAGTAAGGTAGTGAAAACAACTTACTTAATTTATTTTTATTTAAGTATTAACTTACAGCCTTTCATTTTTTGTTGATTTTTTTTTACTTTATTTCCCTGTCAACCACTCTTTTCATACAAAGCACATATTACTCTCTTCAAATCAGTAATTTAGCATATTAGTAAGATCTAATCCTACTGAGCTGAATGAAAATACAGTAAATTAGTAATTTCTTTTACAGAAATTGAAGCATTAAGAAGAAGTGGTGTGAACCTTCAGCCTCATCACAGTTGTTTTCTGCTGGAATCAAGAGATGAGATCATCTAACCAGAGATGATCATAGAAATAAATAAATGAAAATGGCATCCTAAAAATAATTGGTATCTCTTTTGAGTTTCCTTATCAAGATCTTAAAACATTTTAACATTGAAATTTGGTAGCAGTTTCTTGCATTCATGAAAAAACTGTTTTACAGAGATGAACCTGTTTCTGACAGTACTTACAGTAAAAACCAGCTAATTTCTTTAGGCCATTTTAAACCATCCCCCCACTTCCAGATGTAACTCAGGACAGTCTTTAACTAACTCCATCTCTTGCCACCAAAATTTCTTTGTCTTCTGGTTTTGAGCAGAAACTCCTTCCCTCAGCTACCTCCTCCAACCCGGTCATTTCCCGGCCTCTGCCCAAGGCAGACGCCTCTCTGCACCAGGGAAGGGCTGTACAACCCCACAGGGCCCTAAAGTTGCAGCAGCACAGCCCTGACAGCACTCTCTGCTTTTCCCATTTCTAGTTTCCCTTTGAACACATGAGGTACAGCCCCATCTCTTACATATAACCAATTGCCCTCCATATTTGAGTCTCACTTGCGTTGCAGAGGGGCAACACATCCACCCAGAAACTGCCGAATCGGCAGCTTGGCCAGACTTGGTTTGATGGGCTCCAACATGAACACCTCGCTGTGAGCAATGGCCCCACCACCTACACACACAGATCTCACCCCAACACACCAGCAAGTGTCAATCTCCACCTGTTTACGCCACAGGACCATGGTCATTTCAGTTTCTGTTTCCTGCAAGCTCTGTCTCACCACTTGTCGACACAAAAAAGGTCAGTCAGTCAGAATTTCTTCACTGAAAAGGCTGTCAGGTACTGGAAGGGGCTGTCTAAGGAGGTGGTGGAGTTACCATGCCTTGGAGGTGTTCAAGGAATGAGTGGACGTGGCACTCAGTGAGTGCTCTGGTCTAGCTGACAAGGTAGTGATCAGTCACAGGTTGGACTCTATGATCTTGGAGGTCTTTTCCAACCTCAATGACTATTTGAGTCTTTTTGGAAGGCGCTTTTATTACAGGGTACAATGACAGGCCAAGTTTGGGGGGTCCCAAAGACCCCTCTAAAGCCCTCGCTGGGGTCAATGCCAATGCTTACTTCCTCTAGGCACCAGCTTACATGTTCCGTGTCCGCACTATCGGGTTTCCACCTTTCCTGAAAATTCAGCTCCCTACCCAAGAGAGAGGGCTCCACAGCCCCCTCCCACCTCTCTCTTTTCCCACAGCCAACTTCAGACTTCAGCTGACTCACCTGTTGGTTTAATCTTTGTTTTAAGTAAAGTTTATCCAACTGATTAAAGACCAATTTATTAGGAATTCTAGTGTCCAGAAGGAATCTGATTTGGTCACTCATACATAGTATTATTATTTCAATAAACATTTTATTATCTTACTAAAATTAAACTCTGAAGTGAAATTCCATACTCCTTCACACATATCCAGCATCCAAAACCTATTCTGGATACCAAGTTTGCAATCTCCAATTTTTAAAGCCTTTTAAATGCCTGTTATCAGATAAGACTGGGTTTTTTTAATATTGGTTTATATTCTAATCTGTTTCACATTTTAAGAGAACCACGATGTAGAGTTCTTTATTAAAAAAAAGTCTAATTATATCTACAAGTGCACCGCTTTCATAGGGAGCAACGCATTTAATTTGGGAGCAATTCATACATAACACAATATTAGCAGAAATTCAACGGGCAAAACAAACCATCAAAGGTCCCGGCAGCAAAAGTAACCCACAGAAAACATATAAGAGAGAAAACAACATCCAGGTAATATGAAACTGCAATCAGTATGCAGACTGAAATCAGACATGAAACTATCAAGTCTGCAAGGGATTTTTTTTTTTTTTTTTGTTAAGTTAACA
>NW_020955215.1:2794781-2795913 GCF_003031625.1 Empidonax traillii
TTTTTTTTTTTTTGTTAAGTTAACATGCCTGGGCTGTGTTCTTGCACAACAAATCCACACGTGTGCATGCAGCACATGCACGTTTTCAGCACTGATTTATTCAAAGCCTTTGCTGATGGTTTTAGGAACTTAATTGCTTCAGAAAGATAAGAGTAAAGTCTTAGAAAAAAAAAAACAAGCAAATAAGCAAAAGCTAAAAATATGGAGGTACACAGCAATGGACAGTGCGCCTGTTATAGGTGTGCTGGTGTAAAAGATACTGTAATGCATTTACACCATCTGATCAAATGAAAAGTTACAGAAATCATAAATAAAATGTAGTGTTTAACACACTACAGCTCTATCCACACACATCTTGTTTTTACGTGATGGGAGAGATCCCTCAACCCTTTCCTGACATTGCATCCACCGAAATGTCAAATTCCTCCACAGCCAAACCATGTGTTCTCCTCTCTTAAAGGTGTCAGTGGATGAATTACAAGGAGTTTGGCACAGCAGCAGCTCCAGCACAGCCTCCTCAGTCCAGTGGCACCCTCTGCTCCCATTCCCCACCCCGAACACCCGGGAGAGGCTCCTGTTCTCCTGATGGTGCTCCATCATGTGCCATCGGCACTCGCGGCACTGGACGCGCTGGCAGTGCGGTCCTGGCACAGTTCCCCGTCGACACAGAGTCGTACCAGACCCTATTACCACATCCCTACACACAATCACACCAGGCGAGCAGGTTCTCCAGGCCATGACAGCAAAAATAAACCACATCAGCTGCTCTTTTCCGTCACCGATTCCAGGCTTGGCTCAGGGCAGAGCAGCCCAGAGCAAAGAGGACTCGCTGGAACTTGGCAACAAATGTCACAGAGGACCCCAAAACTTCACATTGGTGCTCTCAAAGCAGGTGATGATGGCAGGAGAAGCCATGGAGAAGCCATTAGGAAGGTGCAGAACCTGGAGAGCTCCCGAGGGGCTGAAGTCCAAAGCAAGGCCAGGTGCACACATGCCCTAAGCAGCCGTGTCCTTCCCAGCTGGTTAAGAGGAGAGCCACCAAAGTCCTCTCTCGTCATACCCAATTCACACAGCTGGATAGGAGACATGTAATGGCTGGAGGATCCTCATCCAAGAACAAAACCTCATTTTC